>NW_025048074.1:0-3817 GCF_018831695.1 Puntigrus tetrazona | reverse complement strand
ATGTACCTGGACCATACGTGTGCTGGCTGTATCCGGCCTGGTGTTGGTACTGGCTGGACGGGCCCATGTTGTGCTGCTTTGTGGATGCTGGAGGCATGAAGACAGTGGGACCATACTGGAAGGCACTGGGCATTCCCGGCACCCCGGGGTAGTAGGGCAGGCTGGTGTAACCATAGCCTGGAGGCAGAGGGGGGTTGAGGAAGGCCTGGGTCTGACCTTGCTGGGCTTGACCTGGGTTCTGCGGCCCTTGATTATGAGGGGGGACAGCACTCTGTTGAGACTGCGAGGGGGGCACCGAGGAGAGACTGGAGGCAGGGGCCGGGGAGTTTGAGTCGCTGCGGCCAAATTTGGTAGGCTCACCTGTACAAGCAAGACGATACAGAACAAGTACTGAGTCGTCCTGTTCGCACGAGCGCAACGATCTTTGTGCTTTAATAACAACGATGGCTGCTCACCTGAGTAGGGATTGTTTGCTAATCCTGCATCTCTGCCAGCTAGCGCTGTACCAGGGAAAGTCATGCCATAATAATCCTACATAGAAAAGTGACCGAAAAATTCAATTAATATGAGAAATAAGGACACGGGTCATGCAAAAAAATAACAATTTTGTCAATCCATCAATAACATGAATTCTCTGCATGTGCTTGACTTATAAACATGCAACATCTTTTTGTACTTATTTACAAAAAACAAAAAAAAACGGCTGTTTAATGTTTGAAAAATAAGTAGACAATTACCATGGGCAAGCGGGACTGCATCATCTGTAGGTCCTCATATCCATAGATCGGCTTTAGGGGTGAAAAGGCATAGAAAGATCAGATATGCAGAAACACGAGTACAAGACGGGTCAACACAACCTCTGTCATAAAGTGTAAGTGTATCTAAAGATTTGTCTTCCTCTATCAGAGAGCAGATCACGCACACACTAACCGGGTAAGCAGGAAGGAGGCCACCAGGACCCATGATATACTGACTGGCCAGCAGCGGCGGCACTCCTTGAGCCAGGTTAGGAGGAGCTTTACCTGAAGATATAGAATAAAAGTTAGAAACAATAAACAACAATTAGAACCAAAATACTGGAACCCCTCTGCATCACTACAACCACGCAGGGAATGTTTCTGCCACTGACCGGAGGTGTTGGAGGGTGTGATGTTGGTCTGCAGCGGTGCAGACCGGACAGCAGAGGGAGCGGATGCGCCGTTAGCGGCGAGGCTCTGGGTTGCAGCGCCCAGGCCGTTGGAGTTCACCGTCGAGCTGGAGGCGTTCGACACAGAGCCAGAGTACGTGGACAGGCTCACGTTCACCTCGGCGCCCATCTGTGTCTGAAGCAAGCATTTCAAATCAATTTAAAGGGCTCACATGATGCCATTTCAAGTTTTCCTTTCTCGAGTGTTAGTGCACAGATAAGACACTGAAAAAGATTCTTTATGAAATTGCGTCTCCACTGGATGCAACAAATGCCTCATTTGTATGCGTCTTTGCAACATCATATGACTCCTTTAACACTGTTCTCGAATATAAAACCCCTCAAATGGAGAAGCTGGAATCAGGACAAATAATGGAGAAAAGAGCAAAACACTAAAGTGAGGGAACCGAGAAGAGGAACTGTAAATGGGAGGAGTCTTAAGAGACACTTACGCTCAGGGAAGAGCTGTTGGGCACAGAAGATCCAGGAGAGTTAACGCTGCTCACGTGACTGAGAAAACAAGCAATGATAAGACCATATGGAAACTGACTACATGCATTTTTAATAAGGTTGAAATCCGAAAAGGGTTCTACCTGCTAAGCGATGGTAGAGCTGTGCTCAGGACAGGCGCTGTTGTTGAAGAGGAGGAAGATGAGAGCGATGAAGATAAGCCATTCTCTGCGGACAGGGCTGTGGATACGGGCTGAGGGGTGCTGGATGGAGCAGCTGCTGATACAGTAGAGAGAAAATGTAGTGTGGCCTAAGATATACATTCACCAAGGAAAGAAAGTACAGGTAAAAACGTCTGTAAAAGTCTGTAAACTCATGTACCTTCCTGTGTGCTGGGTGTCCTCATTTCACTGAATCCATTCTGTGTGGTAAAGAAAGAGTTTTAGCTAACAAAAAAAACAAAAAAAAACCACACAAACTTGGAAAAATATAGTATTAAAAAAACACTTCTATTTATCATAAAATAAATGTAAAAGTTGCTATAAAAATCACTAGTAGAAAGAGAAATTTTTTTTTTGTTTTTCTTTTTCAATTAAACATAGTAACCCTGTACAAAGTCAGTTTAGAGCTCTGGTATGCATGAAGCACTTCTCTCCCAGAAATCACTTTCAAAGCAAGCGGCTCAAAGTAGCAACCTTGAAAATGAGCAAAACCCGCATCTAAACTTATTGTGATGATTCCAGCGGAAATGGCTGCATTTTGGTTGTGAAAAGGTGAAAGTGATGAATTCTGGTCCTACACTGAGAGGGGTGGTGGAGGACGGCTCCACTCTGCTAGCTGAGGATGGAGCCAGGACAGGGGGGGCAGTAGAGCTCGGTAACACAAGAGAGGCTGATGGGTAACTGGACTCCATTACTGCTTGAGGCAAGCCACCTAGAGACTCGCTAAAACAAGAAAAATAAGATCAGAAGTGCAGCAAAGTCATTTGTTAGTGGAATGTTCCGGGTTTTATCAATAGCATCTGTGCCAATGTTGATTTCAAACAATGCATTTACACCACTTTTTTTTTTAAACAAAAATATCACAGCTAAATAAGCAGAATAATATAAATTTCAAAAGACGTAACATCATAAAATAGGAACAAATCAAGACAAATTCAGGAATACAGAAATTCAAATTTCACATACAATGTTTATGATCAAATACAATGATCTTCTTTTGTTCTTTCATTAACATTATTGACAGGCAGCACTTGTTTATTAGACTACATCTGTTCATCATATAAAAGCAGTCATGTCTCTTCAGGAAAAGTTTGGACCGACATGAATAAGTAAATGAATTATATTTTGGGGGTGAAAAACCCTTTAAGATGTTGTAAACAGCATGAATGAAAGAAGCAGTTGGACAGACCTGATGGCAGAGGACTTGGAGTACAGGCTGCTCTGGGTCTGAGAAGCGGCTGCAGGTTCCTGACAGCTACTTTCTGATTGGTTGAGATTCTCCACAGTGGACTCAGATCCAAAATCCAGTGCGCCGAACTGCACATTCAGGCCGGACACGTCAGCAGAGCCTGGCATCTCTACTGCTGAAGAGGGGATCTGCCAAACAAAACATGTACTTGTTCATTATGCTCAAAACATCATTAGACCAACACAAACGAGGTAAACAAGACGCTATAAAATCTTTTTTTCCTATTATACTGTATTCAGTTACATTTTTCTGGATTTTTAATGGTTTAATTACATGAATAATTCAAAACGGTCTAAATTATAATAAAACAAACAACAAAAATGTGATTGTTCCAAAACATTTATTACTATTTTATGCCTATTCGTTTCTCATAAGTTTGCATATTGCTAGAATATTAGCGCTAATTAAGCACATACTAGTGACTTATTATACATCACTAATCCCACCTATACTTTATAACTACCTCACTAACTATTAATAAGCAGCAAATTAAGAATGAGGAAAAAGACGCAATTAAAAGGTTTATTAATATTAGTAAAATTGAGCCTCAAGATTGCACAATAGCAATATTTCTGTCACATGTTAAACATCTTTTATTTTTACTGGTTACTGTAAAGAACTTGCAGCCGCTGCGTATGGGATATGACTGTAGTTCTCAAATTAAAATGGTAAAATGCTCATAAAGTGACTAAGAGTAATGTCAAACACTTC
>NW_025048073.1:0-614 GCF_018831695.1 Puntigrus tetrazona | reverse complement strand
ATATTTAATATTTTCTATATAACCTTTTTTCTGAAATGTATATAATTCATATAATTTATATATACACATATATACACTATATACAGTTCACATATTATGTAAACAAAAACAACTTCTGGATGTGATTGATCATTTGACAGCATTAATATGCTAATGTGAACGTTTATTAGTAAGTGTAACTATAGCAGAAAACCCACAAACCAGCTCTTACTAAAAGAAAATGCATTTAAACACTATCAATGATATTATGGTACTCTGTGTTATTATGATGCTTGGTTATGATTAAGTGATAAAACACTGTTGTGTGCTCTCTCTCACCGCTGGAGGAAGACAGTAGCGGGGCAGTCCTGACACCGGAAGGTGCGCTACCGTTGGTGCCGTGACCCAAAGTTCCAGGCCCGTGCAGACTATTGCTGCCACTCACTGAGCTGCTAACACTGTTGCTAGGCAGAACGGACACGGGTGGCGAGGAAAACACCATTGATGAGGGGGCGAGAGAGTTCACGCTGTCCACACTGGTATACTGAGGACAAATACAAAAGAAGGTGGTGAAGAGAGAGAGAGAGTGTGTGTGTGTGTGTGTGTGTGTGTGTGTGTGTGTGTGTGTGTGTGTG
>NW_025048072.1:0-402 GCF_018831695.1 Puntigrus tetrazona | reverse complement strand
AAAAAAAATTGTTTAATACAAAGAAAAGGTATAAATAAATATCTCGCTCACCTGCTGAGGGGAGGTAAGCTGGCAGAGGAGAGCTCAGAAGCCAGGCTGGGCAGAGCAGAATTGTGTGGTGTAACAGAAGGGGGCAACAGCGAGGATGGGGCAGATGGGGCAACACTTGTGCTGCTGGCCAGAGAGGGAGACTCTTGCTTTGGAGTGGAGGAACTCGATGTGGCTGATGGAGAAAGCATAAATGTCATGTATTACAACAATAAAAGCACATAAATCTTGAATGCATATGACAAAAAGAAGGGTAAAAATGAGGAGTTACTGTCTAAAGCAGCAGAGGTCCTCGCACCACTAAAACCGTTCTGTCAGGGATGCAAAAAAAAAAAAAAAAAATTGAGCATTGAA
>NW_025048071.1:0-3188 GCF_018831695.1 Puntigrus tetrazona | reverse complement strand
ACAACAGTACTGTGCAATAAAGACACAACATTAAAGCACCTTCACAAAAGGCTGCATTTACTTCATCAGACACACAGTAAATACAGTAATACTGTGAAATTGTTACTACAATTTCTAAAGTATTTTAAAATGTAATTTATTGCAGAATTTTCAAAAGCCATTACTCTAGGCTTCAGTGTCACATGATCCATCAGATATCACTAACAAGCTGACTTGGTTTTAAAGATTTTTTTATTAAATGTTGAAAACTGTTGCGCTGCTTTATATTTTCACTTCATATATATATATTCATATATATATTATTTTTTTTTTAATTTTAACAATTTGATGTGTTCTTGCTGAATAGAAGGTTTCATTTATAAACATCAAATCTAAAAAACAACCTTTCCACAGTGTAAATTATAAAAATGTGGTTGATTTTTGGTTGATGTAGCGCTTTAACTGAAAAAAAAAAAATCAACTTTACATTTTCACAGCTCTGCAGCTGTAATACATCTAAAACTGCAGTTTCTCTGTCTGTACTCACTGTCACAGGTCCAGAAGGCTCCTTGCTCTGAGAGAAGGTCAGTCTTGAATGAGGAGCCACACCACAGTCAAAGCTGTTACCCGCTGATGATGCAGCGGAGGAAGAAGAGGAGGATGAAGAGGATGAGGGGGCTGTGGCCGAGCTGGGGGTGGTGTGGGAGGGGGCGAGACTGGGGAGAGGTACCGAGGGAGAAGGGTAGATGCTGTCAGAAGAGGCCAGAGGCAGCAGCAAGGGGACCGGACTGGTCAGAGATTCACTGCAGGGGAGATCATGGGAAACATATTAGCATGCAAACTGGAGAGATTTTACAGCTAAAAAGAGAACACTGGTTTGAAAGACATGCGTTGAGAGATTTAGGAAAATCAGCAATACATGAAGTCCACTGCTCGAAGAAAAAGAAAAGCACTTCAATTCATTTTAGTCCTCAGCAAAACCATTTTGTCCTCAGTACTTCCATTTCTACCACTGACTGACCTGATTGGTTTAGAGTAAAGGCTGCTCTGTGACTGAGGAACCACCGCAGCCTCCCTTAAGGGTTCACTGTTGCAGTTCTCCGACTGGCCGAAGTCCGGCAGGGCAGATTCTGAACCAAAGTCCAGGGCACCAAACTGCACATTTAGACCGGACACATCTGCTGAGCCTGGCATCTCTACAGCAGATGCAGGGATCTGGATGTGTAAAAATATACACATACAAGTTTTGGGTTAGGACATTTCCTTTTTAATTAAGAGACCATTTAAAGATTTTCTGATACTGACTTTTCAATCAATAATTAATTCAAAAGCAAGAAACATAACATAATAGCAACAAACTTCAGTGCAAGTCATCTGTGCATTGTCTTTCTAACTTGCTCTCGCCTCTATTCTGGTAACACCCATTTCTCTCAATTTCAATAAATTCCAGATGGATAAAATCAAGCCCCACCCTGCATACGTTATACTTGAAAACTGAAGCCAAAAGTTTGCAAAATGGCTCTCAAAGGCCATTTCACGTATGTTTATCTATAAGCTGTAGTTCCAAATAGCTCACCAATATCTCTCTCAAAGCCTTCCAACTCAATGGATTTTTAAAACTCTAGTTACCTTTGAAGTGGGAGGTATCCTTCGCTTTTGAGTCTTTATCTGCCGCTGCTGTGTGCTGCTGCCCTGAGATTCGGCTGCCTGTGAGGGGGCCATGGAGGGTCCGTCACGGTGCTGAGAAGGTTCTGGCGCTTTCGGAAAGGCTTCCAGTGTGCCCGGGGCGGGCGAAGGGGTACTCAGTGGGGGAGGACTGGGCTGCCTGGTTAGAGGCCCCGTGTGGGTCAGGGAGCCCTGCTGTCGCTGAGCGAGTTGGCTTAGCACCAAAGATGGCTCTGGCTGCATCTGAAACTCCCCTATACCGCAAAAAAAGCCATTCACATCAAGTCATGTGTGACTAAAAAAAAAAAAATTGATGAAGTGTGAAAACTGTAATAATTAATTGTTATAAAACATGCTTGTATATGTTGCTTGTGTAAAAACATCAGATTTTGGTGTGAACAGCTCAACAGTGTTAATGCAGAGCAACGTGTTTGCTAGACTGAACAAGTTTGTGTTTCTGGTTCAGTAAAGCAATTGTAACACTCACGACTGAATTGAGAAGGGAGTGAAGCGGAGCTTTGTGTTCCAGGAGGTTTGATGTCCCAGGAGGAGGAGGAGGGGACAGATATCCCCGTCCCCACCAGCCCCCCTACAGGGGTGCAGTTGGTCCCTGTGCTGGAGGGCTGGGAGGTAAGCTGCCCAAGACCAGGCCCCTTCAGCTGTTCCAGTATTTGCTGCCCGGCCGTCTGCCCGAGTTTTGGACCACCCAGCTCTCCAAAACCAGAACCCAAAACAGAGGACTGGAAAAAGACACAAAGGAAGGGGAACCCATTCAGATCTCACCTCTAGTGTGTTTGAACAGTATACCACAATACAAAAAATAACTAACTAGAAAGTGAAATAAATAAAAAGTTGTGACGCAAGCACCCTAAACATAGCTTCGTCCTTTAGGAAAATGGTTTTCTAAATGCTATAAATCAGGCCTGTAGATTGTCTCACCAGGGTGGCGTGTGTGTAGCTGTTGGAACCAGCAGATGTGCCTCCGTTTCGAGCAGGCTGGTGGTGGGAGTTGGTGAAGACCAGACTGTGGCCAAGCCCCTGAGAGGAGCCCACGGCCTTCAGACCTCCCACCTCCTCACGATCCACAGGCTTCTGCAGCAGAGTCGATAGATCCAGGCTACAACAAAATACAATCAGTTGTCAAAACATAAGCAAATGCATAAATTGTCACAAGATTGTAATGAAATGAGAACCTCAGTTCTGACTTTATTACCTTTGGCCAGGTGTGATGTGGTTCTCGGGTGGAGGTGCACAAGAGGAAGTGAACACTTTGGTCTCAGAGAGCTTTGGAGTTTAAATAGGACCTGTTAGTACTTTTATTTTGTAGCAGTAAAATGTGAATTCTTTTGCTACAAATATGACATGAGAGATATTATGAAAGACAAAATGATATTAGCAATATATAAATATTTATACATAGCAATATACAACAATAATTATACAGTAATATATATAATGATTATTTATATATTTTAATTAAAATACATCCTTTCATAAAATACATAAAAAGTTAGAAAATTACATAATTGCCATATGTATATATT
>NW_025048070.1:0-1342 GCF_018831695.1 Puntigrus tetrazona | reverse complement strand
ATAAGCAGCAAATTAAGAATGAGGAAAAAGACGCAATTAAAAGGTTTATTAATATTAGTAAAATTGAGCCTCAAGATTGCACAATAGCAATATTTCTGTCACATGTTAAACATCTTTTATTTTTACTGGTTACTGTAAAGAACTTGCAGCCGCTGCGTATGGGATATGACTGTAGTTCTCAAATTAAAATGGTAAAATGCTCATAAAGTGACTAAGAGTAATGTCAAACACTTCTGCAGATTTGCAGTATTACTACAGCATTTCACCAGAGCATTGCAAATAACACAGATCGCTCTGTGTTGTAACATTGAGAAAGGTGAATAAGATGGTAACAGTTGATGTTGACGAATGATAGCCGATAGTTTGGATGTCCTACCCAACTATAGCCATTAAGTGATCTGTTAGACACAGACTGCGTGACTTCGTCTGTGACTAACGATTATTCGACTATTAGGGAGCAGCCTTAGTATCGTCACCTTAGAGGGAGGTGGCGCTCTCCGTTTCTGTGGTCTGATGTTTCTGGGTTGTGGCGGCTCTGTTGTGGTGACGACAGGCTCACAGAGGGGTTTCAGTGTGGGAGAAGGCCCATCGTGTGGGGGAAGCGGGGCAGGGTCTCGGGCCTGAGCCGGCAGGTCCGACTGGAGTGCTGCATTCTGGTGCTGGGTCAGACGACCGAGGATGGGGGATGGGTCAGGTTGGGGCTTCAGGTCCACTAAAGACAGAAAAGGCATATTCCAACATGTGTCAGTCTCCATCAAACCTTAACGGGACTTGTTCAAAATGTTAAAGGGAAGAAGTATTGTTAGCTAACAATGATTAGTTCCATTGAATTCAAGTGGCAAAAACAGAACTTGCGACCTGGCTTGTTTCGGGCAACAAACCCCCAGACTGTGCAAACCTAGCACTTACAGTGAGTTGTTGTAATGGGGGTCTCCTTGGGTTCATTCAGAGTCACAGGGGTAGGTTCGAGAGGCACCGGAGCAGCGGATTCAACAGATGCAGTGCCATTGCTCAGTGCCCCTGAAACCTGATTGGACAAAGGGGCAATTCGGGGTGTGCTGATTGGCTCCATTTTCTGTACATCATTCTGGGGTAGCCTGGATCCCAGCATGGACTAGAAGAAAGATGATGGCAAAAACGTTAGTACTCAAAAGCACCGTAAAAGTCACTCAACTCAACATCAATATAACAGCAAAAATCCAATATGCAACTCAAAACACTATTTTATTAAGTTTAAAACTTGTGCCTTTTTGTACCCAAAGTACTTTTGATATTTCATATAACAAAAACTATACAATAAGTAGTGTACACTATAATAATTGTCAAAACTGGTTAAAAAAAA
>NW_025048069.1:0-2012 GCF_018831695.1 Puntigrus tetrazona | reverse complement strand
GGTGGCCGTTTGCGTTTTACATACCGATGCGGCATGTGCATAAGTGCCAGCAGCAGCAGAAGCGTAGCTGTGTGTGTGTGTTCGGGTGGTGTGCTGCTGAGAGTTGGTGAACACCAGGCTCTGGGTGAGAGCATCAGGAGATGACGGCTCCAATCCGGTCAGCTCCGAGTCGCCCTCAGCCACCTTAGGCAACAGAGAGCCGAGATCCATCCTGAGGACCAGAGAAACTTTCAGACAACTACAAAACAGGTCTTTGCTCAAGAACACAGAACATCAAATTAATTTTTGATGGGAGTTCTGACCTATTGCTTTTACAACACAGGAAGTGAAGTTGTGCACCTAAATATGCCATAATCTGTCTCTGCATGCTCAGTTGTAAGGCGGTTGGCTTTTTTTTGTCTTCAACTGCTAAACATAAGTCATAAATTAACCAGACAGGGAGGGGAATCATACCTGAACGCACGCCAAATATTTTGGAGCACTCAGGTAGACATATGTCTAAACTTGCTCTTCTTAACCGCTTGAAGATGTAACACACAGTAGTTTAACCACTAGCTTGCACTACTGACAATATCAGATAAAAATTCAATTGAGCTAAATGACACTTTTGTCTACCGTAGATCAGCTTTATATTGGAATCATAAGAAAAACAGACTCGACCTAAATAATAACCAACACCCGGTCTAGAACTGTATGTAGCTGAATAAAATGCATTTCATAGTTGATTAACTTTACACAGTAACTGAACTAAAACAACACTGTATAAAGTTACAAAAAAAAAAAAAGTACAGTATAAACCACTGTCTTTGAGAGGCACTTAATAGCAGAATTTAAGTTCTCTCATATTTGGTTAAATTTGCTTTATTAGTGCGAACGACCAAAACCAGGTTCTATAACGTGAAGAGATGTAGTGGTCAAGTCGAATCAGTTGTCAATGGTTACTTACAACTCTTCAAATGAAATTCATTAAAATGGTACCAAGACAAAAATACTATAAGCAAGTTGTGCAGGTAATAACATGTCTCACAGAGTGATAGGTAATTGCTATCCTAGGTGTGCCACTTTAAAATAATAGCAATTTTTTTTCTTTTGATGTACTATCTACAAATTGAAGCCAGCTCCTTTTAGCCGTGCCAATACGACTCAATTTTTCCTCTAAGTTTTGAACAAGGCAGATGTTTCTTGTTCACACAGAAAATGTAACTTTTACTGCAAGAGCCGTTTGACCCTTTGTCTAACAAAGATTTTCTACACCGAGCTCGACTTCCAGAGTCTTTGCCAAAGATGATGCACTTTAAGAGATTCTTTGGATTCGTTACATAATGGTATTTTGTTCAAAAACGCCACTGGACACAACACTGGCTGCTCCCTTGTAAGAACTTCCTTTCATTTATTTCAACTTGATAGACAAAAGGCTAAATAAAAGCATCTCGTAAATGACAAAGACAGTTGACACCAAATGAACCAATTTAAAACATGATACACTGAGGTTGTCTTTTTAAAAGTTACCGTTTTAATTAAATGATACTTTAATATCATTTACCAATTCTTTATTCTTAAACGGCACTCCTAGTCATCTGTATATCTGAGCTCTGTTCTCCAAAGTGTTGAAACACAGAAAGCACTCACCCCTGTCCAGGCTGCACAAGGTTCTTGGAGCCAAGCGCATAAGAAGCAGTGAACACTTTGGTCTCAGATAGCTGATAAATGGAGAAGTAAGTGTTAAACACGGACAACTCATCAAGTTTTCCCGTTTCATTTTTAAATTCATGAAATGACTCACATCTTCATTCCAGTCTTCAGCCGCCCAATCTTCCAGACTGTCTTTCCAGGCTCCTGAAAGCAGAGGTGAGGTAAAGATGAAATTCTGTTCTGCAGAGGACTAAATGAAGTCATTTATAGCCATCGGTTAGCAATTATGCTCATTTTCAAGTTCAGCTGTTCATTTTGGTTTGAGGGCAACCTGCACCACATAAACTGGATCAGTGCATTGCAAGTTTCCAAGAATAAAG
>NW_025048068.1:0-5869 GCF_018831695.1 Puntigrus tetrazona | reverse complement strand
TTATAAAATAAATATACATTTTTTTAACATCACTAATTATCTTCATGATAACCTTTAACATTTCTGGACAACACATATACCGTGTCTTTTCAGGCTTATTCATTTCAAGTTCTGTAATTCCCATAATGCACATGAGGTTAATTATAGCGCATGACTCACACTCACATCTTCACTCCAGTCTTCAGCTGCCCACTCGTCCAAAGTGTTCTGCCATGCCACTGAAGAGAATGTGTCAAAAAGAGATGAGAGTGGGCCTAAGGGTAGGCAACTACGTTCTCTGCAACAGAAGTCTCTTACCTGTCCCATCTGCAGTGTCATTGGCCCCCGTCTCCCAGACATCGGTGTGTGAATTTGATGTCCTGCTATCTGTGGTGTAGTCTGCAGGGTTAAAGGTTCTGCAGGAGCATACACAGAGTGTAAGACAGGATTTCAGGTGGCTGCGGTATGATAATGAGAATTACTTTACGTTAAAATACAATTTGACTGATACTCACCCCATCCCTTGTGCTGTAAACCTGCTGGTAATCGGAGCCCGACCTCTGCCTCTACCTCCAGACACTAAACAAAAAACAAATTCATAAACACCAGGGATAAGTTAGGGTGGTCAAACAGCCTTAATGTCCAACAGCAAAAAGGGAGACGCAACTTCCCACAGAAGGTTTTAATGTGCTGCTGACAGTCTATAGCTGCTATAACTGTCAGGCTGTTAGAGGGGTAAAACCCACTGTAAAAACTCATCCCCTTTAAAGCACCACTGCTACAGACATCAAAGCACAGTTTTCAAAACTCCAAATCACCTTGAAATCAAACTTGAAAACCTACATCTGATTGGAGTCCGTTAAATATGAATCTAATCACACAGGGCTTCCCTAATACAGAAAGCCCAGCTTAATTTTGTAAATGTAGTTTTGTACATCCCTAATAAGCATTGCTAACGCAAAAGGCTGTGTGCAGGCTTACCTCTTCCTCTTCCCCTGCGGCCACGGTCAGCACCTCTCTCAACAGGAGCAGGGTCCACACCATTCTCCTCAGTCCTCGCTAATAAAAATCAAATCGCATAAATCTCTCAAAATTTAAAACAAACTAATAATCAATAAAACTGACTAAAATATTGACTAAATATTGCTACTGAACAAGCAAAACAGCTATTTAAACAAGGAAATTTCATCATCACACTCACCTGGCCGGTTGCGACTGGTCCCTCTGCCACGACGACTCGCTCCTCCACGACCCTTGCTGCTTTCCCTCTCTTTCTTCTCCCGGTTCTCCTTGTTTTCCTTACCATCTGTGGAGGTGGCATCCTTTCCAAGACTTTTCTTTTTCCCCACGGTTTCCCAAGAAGTCTGCAAGATGACCAAGAGATGAATTAGTGTTTGTTAGAAATCTAAAAGAAGATAAAAATACAGCAGATGTCAGGTGTTAATGCACATGTCATTTTACATGACAGATTTTTTTTAAGGTTGTTTATCATATTGTTGTTGAAGCATTACTGCTGATGAAGGACATTTAGGAGCTTGTATTATGGCACAGAAGTGGAGGCAGAGGTCTGTTATGACACAGGATTACCTTCTGATCAACACTACAGGAGCGACCCACTTTCTATTTTAGAGTTTCATTCCCAGAAATCATTCAAACAAATCCTAGTCTATAAGCAGGGACCTCTTAAATTTCACCACAACAATAGTCACAGATGTTTTATCTGTGAAGTAGATTAGCATCAAACACGCACGAATCTGGACATTAAGCACTGTGGTATGTTCATCATTTTGCTAAAAAAAGAAACAAAAACACACGCAGAAAAATAAAAAGCCCAGCTAGAAAAATCATTGTTCTGCCTTTAAATGGCCTGCCACAAAACAGCTGAGAGTAGTGACATTTTCAGTAAAAGTTCCCCTTTTTCAAGAACTCATAAGTTTTAGTGCCTACTAAGTAGTCTAGACCCCATATGCATCTGATAGATGGGATTTTTACCGCATCAGAAGTTCCCTCAAGCAGGAAGTTGATGGCTCTGTTGACATCCTCGTTGCAGTCGTGAAGAGCAACCATGCAATCGTCTTGGTTCTTTCCTGTAACCTCCATGAGCTGTGAGCAAATATGGACATCATTAGGGTTAAGAGGAGATAAAACATCACTTAACTCTGAATGAAAGGAGCTTCTCATACCTGTTTCACTTTATCCTCAAAATCTGCATCATTCTTGTCATAGATCATCTGGGCCAGACGAATCTGTTCGGCTGTAGCCTGTAATTAGAAGCACAAGTTATGAACTTCAGAATGAGTGACCAAGAATCAATATTCAAAAATAAAACAATTGATTGAGTAGCCAGAAGACATGGTCCACTGCAAGTGTGTTCGGCGACAAGCCTAATGCATAGTATATACTATATACAGTGTTCCACTTTGTTAAACATAAAAGTATGCATTGTGCAACAATAAATGTCTTTAAATGATACTTTGTCAAACGACCTCATTGCACTGCATGTTTTATTCAGCAAGTGCAATCCAATTATCTCTGGAAAAAAAAAATGTAGACAACTCATATAGAAAGAAAATGTAGACCATTTCTGTAAAACGAGTTAAATATCTTGTGAATGTTTTTTTACTTTTGGTAGTGTAATCAAACTGTAATTTGCAAATATTACTGATTTCAAGAAAAAGGGCAAAAATAAACAAAAAAAAAAACTATGGAAGTTTGAACTATGGACCTGAAACTCTTTGGTTCCCAACATTCTTGAAAATACATTCTTTTGCACAGACGAGAGAAATGCTTAAAGGATTGAAGTGGCATGAAGGGGAGTAAATAATGACCATTTATTTTTTCGCGTGAACTACCCCTTGAAGATGCCACTTTAAAATCAATTCAACATCTAGCAATCGGCTCTAGATGTTTTTAATGCAAAAGTAAATGCCCACTAAAGAAACTGAAAGGTCAAGTCAAGCGTATTGCATTCTGGTACACAGTACACAGTAGATTGCAATTATACTGCATACTGCAGAAAAAACATGGTTTTAAGTTATTCCTAAAATGGCGTATGTTTCTGTATGTCGTCGTTTACTCACCTGAAGCTGTTTCTGTGGTTGTGTGGTCTGTGTGGTAGTGGGCAGCGTTTTGTCCCGAGTGCCCCGGGCTCGTTCGACGCCCACCGAGGTCATCATATACAGTATATACAAAACAATGTATGTACAAAACAGAAAAATCTGGAAGAAAAACAAGGCCAAAAACAGGAAGAGGTTATTATTCAGAAACGGCTTCCATGTCCTAGTTTCTAGTCCAAATATTTGCAGACAGCAGACGAGTTTTGTTCAGGCGAGCTAGCTGACGTTTTCTGCAGATCTTCCCTTCAGTGTCCCGCGCAGCGTCAGGCAAACACACAGGGGCCGTATCGGATTTCCTTTCTCCTAAACCCAGTTGGGCAAGATTGAGCAATACTCTGACTGCCAGAAACCCTTGTATAAAAAAAACAATCAAGCTTATCCGAGCACTGCTGAAATGAAGACCACGCTACGAGACCACACTGGTGTCTGCTAACACTTCACAACTAGCCTGTAGTGTCCTTCTAATATGCTGAACTCAGATCACATCACATAGTGATTCCTCATGAATACAAAACAATAACAGTCCTCAAATACAAGAACACGGAGGAATGTTTCAATCTTGCTATTTCACTATCCAACGTTTATATCACAAATTTTCTGTTTAAGGAGGCAGACCCTGTTAGAGCTGCTGTTAAGTCACCTTTTATTACTCGCAAAAAACACATTTACAACAACTTCAGATGTTAAGACGAGGAAATATCAAGGGGATAGTTCATCTTTAAATTAATATCCCGCCATCAATGAATCATGTAGTTTTAAAAGCTGCATAATCTTCCCTCTTTAATTCTTTTCTTAGCAATCATGTCAAATAACCTGTCTAGTTGGAAAAAAGCATATAATTAGTCCATATGATTCATGCTCCATATTAAAGATCTTTTGAAGCCATACAATAGCTCTGTGACTAAATGGCTAATATTTACTATCAAATCCAGGGCTCAACACAAAGGATTATTTCTATTTGCCCAGTTGAACCAGTGTTTCAGATTTTTTCTCACCCTGATGAAACATTCACTGGCCTCAAAAAATAAATAAATAAAATACTGTTACTTTGACTCCTACAACTTTGTAGGATTATCTACTAGGGAAGTAGAAAAGGATGTCATGCCACTAAATTTACAGATGCCTGACTAGACTAACTAATACAAGCATTATATTAGTTAGGTAGATATATAAAACATAAGACAGTTCTTATTCTTGAGCCCTGAAATCTTATTTTCATAAGATGCCAAACAACAATAGGTTTGGTAACTGAAAATATATCCAGTCAAAATAATCTCAATACAAAAATGCAATATGAAAATACAATATGTATAGTCCATGCTAAAATAATGTCTAACTTTCATTTAGCATCAAATATGATATAGCCAAAAGGTCATATATTTGAGCTTACTTTTTAAACGATTATTACTAATCATTACTAAAGATAGATAGATAAATAATACAACAATAATATATTAAAACTTTTCAAATCTAGTCAATGAGGCCGCAAACATATGCACTTCACATAATTATGACATTTTTAGCTATAGAATTATGAATATTTTTAATCTGATGCCCTGTGCATTGGGGACCAGGTATAAGTCCATGCCTTCTTAAGTCCATTCCTGATTCAACATCAAATTTAGCATTTTAATAAATGGTATTTAAAAATGTACATTTTAATTCTATTTTGGCTTTGTTCGGTGTGTCGTGAGCATACTGTATCATCATGAGATGAAAACAAGTGTTTCAAAGCACATAAAACACCCCTATATACCAACTGGATTTCTCCCACAAAGCATTGCAATCACATGGCTTTAAAAGATTTGTAACTTAGGGCATGAGTAGTATGAACTGATTTATAATGTTACTTATAACTTTGGATCTAGAAGTAGATGTCTGCTTATGCAGTTACAAAATAAATAAAAATCAGCCAAATAGGTTTAAAATGACATGGGAGTGAATAAATAGCATGTAACAAATAACTTTGGGTGAACTACTCCTTTAAAAAAAAAAAAAAAACCTTCTAGGATGATTTTCCACAAAATTAAATCCTCAACTTGTGAAGAAATTAAACTAAGACTAAAACATCAGTAAGCGTTACTGCTTGCACAGAAGACAAGGCAACATACATAACATCTGTGATGAATACAGTAGGCTTTTCTTGGCTGTTAGAAGAGATCTTATTGTGCATGTTCGACACAGTCACACAGCAACGCCCGACTAGATTCTGACATATGGAGATCATCAGATATTATCTCACAAAAAATTCCCAGCTTGCAATATACATCACAAATATCTTACTGGTACAAGTCTGGCTGCGCAAGCTCTGCTGGTCACAAATGATTTAATGATGACAGTAAGCAAAACAACCCACAAAAGTGATTCGACCAGCTGACAAATGGACTCGTGTGGGGACATTTCTGAGATCCTTACAAATTGGAAAAAGCCTTTTCTCTTGGTCAGCAGACCACCCATAGTGTCCTTAAAACTACTGACGGTGTGTGTATAAAGCACACTTAGAGATGCCATCTCTGATTTACATTAAACTATTTAAATTTGCAAACAAGATGCAAAAAGTTACATTTTGACAGAATTTTACAAAAACAAACGGAAACAGAAAATGTGAATTATAAAATGGCAGTTATTTGTTTTTATAAAATAAGCAATCTATCGCTTCTAACGTGAATGTCAATAACAACAAAATGGCCAAACATCAGTCAAAAATGTGTTTACCACTAAAACAAAAAAATATATATTTTTTTTACGTTTTATAGACTAATAAAACCATAAAA
>NW_025048067.1:0-725 GCF_018831695.1 Puntigrus tetrazona | reverse complement strand
TCACATTAGAAAACTTTAAACAAATTACCACAATTAAATCGTTGTCAAACGACTTTATTCGCCTTCCGACTTTCGATAAATACGCTCTCCATCCTAAAGAAAACTAACTACATTCATAAAAGTAACAAAATTAAATATAATATGTGGTGGCTCAAACAAAGGGAATTTAGATCCAGGACCAGAGTCAGCATCCTCGTTTTTCTTTACAGATTCATTAGAGATGCTTGGAAACGTTCAAGAAACATGTGGTGTTTTTTAAACCCCAAGAAAGAGTAAAAGCAGAGTTTGCGAGCAGCATAAACGCATAGTCTCTGCTCTCCTTTGTCCATGATCTCTAATGTCATTTCCTCTCCCCAATTGTTGTAGCTTAGCTGGCTAACTCACGACCGCCCGGCGTCCTTGTTCATAACATTTAAATCCCCAAAAGCATTTAATCACCAAGATGTATATCAATACGACCCTTTTAATGGGCTAAAAGCTGGTTTAATGGAGATGCGGGCTTGTTGTAAAGGGATGTTTGCGGAAAACGGTCTCACGGCAGAGCTAAAGCCGAATAAGCTAAACTGAGGAGGCAAAACAAAGCCATACAAAAGACAACACAACCTCGAAAAACAGGCAGCGACGGATTAAAACAGCTGAACATCAAAGAAAAGAAAATATTAATCACGCAACACTTGATAAATAAAGCCTAGTCGGAGTCCGAAAGAGAGATTTGTTTTTTTTTT
>NW_025048066.1:0-4710 GCF_018831695.1 Puntigrus tetrazona | reverse complement strand
TCACCGCGCCGCTGCCGCTTCTCTCCATGCAGATCCTACAGGCGCGCTCCCGCACATTCACAAGCGCGCGCGCACGTACACAGTGGGTCGAACAAAACGCACTTCAGCGCCACAAAACAAATTAAAACGCAAACTATACAAACTGCATACAATCTTGAAGTGGAATTTTGTCATAATTTAGGTTATTATCGCTACTTGTTTTCTGAGCCATTCTAAAGATTTTTACGAAATTGTATTGTGCAGGATTTAAACAGAATATGAGTTGTGCAAGATGCACGTTTATGTTATTTCCTCTTCCTCCAAAATGTAAAGAAGTGCATTTTACAATTAGCCTATGTATGATATTGCTAAACAATTTAATTAAGATTTTAATGAAAATTGCAACATTCATCAATTCTGTAGGAACTGATGAATATTTATTACTTCATTGTAATTTAGTTACATGACTTGGGGTTTAAGGAAACTGGATAAAACAAAGAATATCTATTTTTCCAACTATTGCTTTAGACGTGGTGAAAAGCTTGAGTATATGCTGAAGACAAAAGTGTAGCCTTTGTTTTAAATGGTTTACTTTCTTTATTCACAAATGTAAAGTTTGGATGTAAATGTAAAGCACCCCAGTTTAATTTCTTTAAAAAGGAAATAGTCATGTAAATAGCTGATGAAGGCCAAGAAATAGTTTATCGTGATTTTCTTTACCCCCTACATTGTTTAAATACATTGTTGAATGTATTTTTATTTATTTTCTGTTATATAATTAATATGAATATCTCAGTCCGTGAGGACTTTGAGTTCCGCTTATGTTGTTTGTTAATGTTGACATCCAAAATAAAATAAAATCCACTCTTTTTCTGTCTGCAATTGAATCTCATCACGCTTCTGGACTTGAAATGAAAACTTGGCCGTCTCTAATATTGTACATTGCTCCCTACAGATGATACTCATGAATGCGAATTAATTTTTATAATCATAACACACTGGTCTAATAAAAGAAGCGGTCACTACAGTGCGATGGTATTCAGGTAACGGCAAAAATTTGTGATCTGTCATGCTTTATATTATTCAACATCGATTACTCAAAAAAGCTTTAAACATCAGCAGAAGTATTGAGCATGCTATCTATAGCATACTATCAAGTACACTTTATATCGTTTAAAAAAAGTCATGATGCAAAGCCAGAATGGAAGAAAAATACATCAATAAACTTTTATTCATTTTCTTTTTGAAGAATGTCTCGTGTTGCTGTTCTTCTGTTTTGTTTTGATATTGTACAATATCTTTACACTTGTAGTCTGTAAAAACATTCAGGAAGTGAGTATAAAAAAGGGCACCACCAAAATAATGACAGATTAGTTCACTCACACACGCACATATATCCTCTGACATTTACATAAATTGTAATCTCCCTCTATTAGATTCCAAATATGTATACATTTACATTTATATATAAAATACATTTTAAAAGTGATGGGTAATTTCTGCTTAATATATGCCTGTTACGGTGTTCATTGTACTAGCAATTTTGTGACAATTCCATGAAGATCATCATGTAAAAAGACAAAAAAAGGCCTAAACAAATTCAATCTGCAACAGTCTTTCACAGAAAGACTCTGAAAAGGCAACAATGTCACACAACACTGCCCTGCCTTTAAGCAGAGAAGATGAGAAGCAAAAATCCTAACAAATATGATTGTACCTGAACGTCATGAGTGCTAGTGACAGCAACAATACAAAATAAATAAGACGTCTAAATGTCACAGAGGGAAAATTGCAATCTTGATGCGAGCTTATGCGTGTTAGTACAGAATCAGCAATAAAAAGAGGCATTCTCCAAGATACCTCAAACAGAACACAAACGGATTCTGCGATTTGTCTCTCCCTGCCATTATTTTGGAAAAAGAGGAAAAAGAAAAACAGCGGGTGTGTCTTCATTGAACGCTATCCGACTCGTGTCCACGTTCACTCTGTGCTCTTCATATAACTGCAGTCTTGACCTCAGTGTCCACAGCGAGGTTAGAGGTCAGGCTGTCCGTTCATTTCACCAAGATTCATCTTTAATGCCGATTTTCAGCCTTTTGAGGTTCTACAATGTCTTATCAGTCCACTGCGAGCCAAGAAAATGAGCTAATTGGCAGGTCTTTGGAAAAAAAAAAAAAACACAGCAAAACAAACTCAAAACGCCATGTCTTTTATAAAAAAGAAAAAACAATGCCTAACAGAGAGACTGTTAAATATTTTCATATATTTTACACAATTCCACAGTTCTCAAAGGTTCAGCCAGCTGATGTACAGAGGAAAAAAACCTCTTTCATCCTTTCCAGACTCCTCTCTTAAGATCAGGCATCAGTGCTGGTCATGCCTTTTCTTTTTCTTTGCCTTTTTTTTCTCCCCACACACACACACATACGCACACACACAAACATAAACACATATAAATTCAGGAGGACACCAGGCAAATGAAAATTGAAAGACATGAGACCAAGCACATAAACAGTAGAGAACCACATCTATGCTCCTGAGTCCTTTGAGAAAGAGAGGATGATCGTGGATAGAAGCTAAACCGGAAATGAAAATGAGTGAGGAGAAAATGGATGATGAAAGCACATGGTACGTGAGAGGGAAATGGAAGGATGATGGAGGCTAACTCCAGAGACCAGCGTAGTTTCCGTGTAGGCCTGAACACAGGGGGCCGCCGGCCACGAAAAGTTTGGTGCCGGAGTCGTCATAGCAGTGCGTGTATACGGCATTCGGGAAGGAGTGGACATCTGAAAAATAACTTCTCCATGTTTCGTCGTGATTCTGTGGGAGACAGGAAGACTGGATTTTTCATTCATTTCAGCATCAATCAAAATATAGTATAATGCAGTAAAAACTAAAATACAGTAAAAAGCTACATTTTCTGCATCACAAATCCAGTTTTCAGTGTAGCATGATCCTTCAGAAATCATTTTAATGTGAATCATTCTGATTTGGTGAAAACATTTCTTATCGTTTATGATGAAACCGGCTGTGCTTTGTAATGTTTTTTGTGGAAAACATGATGAAATATATGCTTCACAGGCAATATGCGCTTTATTCTTTAATGTATACAGTGCATTTATTTGAAATAGAAATCTTTCGTGACATTTCGAATTACTTTACTGTCACTTTTATTTCTCAGAATAAAAGTATCACTTTAATTAAAAACACAAAAATTCCTACCGACCCCAAACTTTTGAGCAGTAGTGCATCATATGTGTATAATGTCTAATAAGCAGGATAATGTACAGTCGGCTGTTCATTATCATAAAATAGCCCTAGACAAGCAAATCAAAACCCCAATGTGCGAAGGAGTTGTTAATTTTGCCATAATGAACAGGCTGAGCGTACACTATCCCTTATATAGTTACATTTTTCAAAGTTCTAACAAAAGGGCAGCAACCTAAGTGGGCCAATTAAGCCAATCAAATAGTAGTTATACTTCCGTGTGGACTCCTGATTAATGCACCATACAGCATTTCTGCTTAATGAACTTCCATATGGTAAGCAGAGACTGATGCTGCAGGCAACCGACTGCTAGAGTAAGCACTTTGTAAAAGAGCTTATATATAGACTAATTAATGCAAAAGCCTGCCCAAAGATTTCATGGCAAAAATTAGGTAGTGGGTTTATACAGAAAAAGAATGATCAAGTTTGATAATGAATATACACCACTGTTCAATTAATACTTTTTCATTTAGTAACAATGCATTAGTTCGATTAAAAGTGACAAAAGATTTTGACATCTAGTATTTAGATATAATTATATACTGTTTAAGGAAGCTCAGAGGTACATGGAATGCAAGTCAATGTTAAAAAGAGAGTCATTGCGTTCGAACTGAATCATTTAAAAGTGATTCATTTAGGAGCAAAAGAACATCACGTTGCTCAGACGCAAAGAAGTCCCGTGGCTGTGTTTGGAATTATTTTTGTTTGCAAAACAAAGCGAAAACAGCCAAAAAGTAAGTCTGTTAATATTACCTTCTTGTTTATTAAACTATTTTAATAACACATTTGTAATCATGCAGATTTTTGGAAAAAAACAAACAAACAACACTCTCCAATTATTCTATAATTTTAATGCGTTCTGTTTGGTTTTTGCAATATACTTGATAATGTCAAATTGCATATCATTAAGACAACCTGGGTCAAAAAAGGGTCAAACTTACCAGCCATCCCCTCCCTGTGGTGAGTTTCAGGATGCCCTCTGCTGTGCGATTCCGGTACCCGCCGGGTGAGCTGGATGGACCATCCAGAAAACGCTGAGCCCTGATATCGTAGAAGAGCAGGGAACCTTGGCCAGTGCCTACCGTCACTATGTGTTCATAGAAGCTCACAGAGCGAATACCTAAGAGAGAGAATTTAACATAAAAAAACTGAGCACCAGTTTGCAAATGATAACAAATGATAACCATCTTTGAAAGGTGGAAAACATACCACTGCCGCGCTCCCTGGAGCTCACAGATTTGATGTTCTGAGATGACTGCCGGGGGTCAAGGAAGGAAACGTGTGCCTGGGAGCCGACTGCGTAAACGGACCAATCCAGACCGTATGCCAGACACACGTTCTCCTTACAGTAAGGGAGTTTGGTAGAAAGTTCCTATAGAAGAAAAAAACCCATTATACAACTGTAAAAATCTGTAAATATTGTGCTGGAGAGAAGTAAGGCTGATGGTCCTAATTGTACCTTGC
>NW_025048065.1:345000-349482 GCF_018831695.1 Puntigrus tetrazona | reverse complement strand
AGTGAATCAGTGCTGTGTTGATCGGAGACGCTCATTTGTGAAATTGATCAAAAAGACAGACAGATTTAAAATGTAACACTATTGTATGAAAGCTCATTGCAGTCGTGACCGAAGCAGTTGTTCTTGTTCTGTTCGCTCAGCTGGAGAACCTCATGCTGGATAAAGACGGACATATTAAGATCACAGACTTCGGTCTCTGTAAGGAGGGGATCACCGACGAGGCCACCATGAGAACGTTCTGTGGAACCCCAGAATACCTTGCTCCAGAGGTACTGTGAGGTCTGCTGGGGGCCGACGGGGCCCGACAGGGGCCTCACGCTCACAGTTCACACACGTGTGTGTGTGTGTGTGTGTGTGTGTGTGTGTGTGTGTGTGTGTGTGAATGAAAGCCTTGCGAACGAAAAGTTTTGGAAATTAACTGAAAACAACATGGGCATTTTCATAATAAATATACATTCGCCAAACCTTTTTTTTTTTTTTTTTTTTTTTTTTTTTTTTTTTTTTTTTTTTTTTTTTTTTTTTTTAAACGTAATTTTTCCCTCCTTAACTAATATATCCCAAATTACTAGAACATTTTTTGTTCACACATTAAAATGATCCAGCATGGTTTATTAACACAGATGTCAGTCATAACTGTCACCGTATGCACAAACCTACATGTTTTACAAATAAATGCACATTTTTACGAATGAATGCAGATATTCTGCTTACAAACGCCAATTTTTCACAAGCCCTCCCAGATGTCTCATGATTTTAAGGATGAACACGATTATTTTTGGCGATACAACTGGGATACAATTTCTGATTTATAAAGGATTTTGTAAAATAATCCTAAACGTTTGTGACAGTTTCTGAAATGAAAAGTGATATATAGAACATCCATATGCACAAAATGTTTGCATTTATAATAAGAATGCATACTGTGACCGTTGTGATTATAACATCTTGTCTCTTCGTCTTTGTTTTAATTAGCATGTAATTAATAATCTTTCTAAATCCTGATGGTGCGTGTGTTTGGTGAGTCCTGACTCTGGAGCCTGACGTGTGTCCAGGTGCTGGAGGACAATGACTACGGCCGAGCGGTGGACTGGTGGGGTCTGGGGGTGGTCATGTATGAGATGATGTGTGGACGCCTGCCCTTCTACAACCAGGACCACGAGCGGCTCTTCGAGCTCATCGTGATGGAGGAGATCCGCTTCCCCAAGAACCTCTCGCCCGAAGCCAAAGCCCTGCTGACCGGCCTGCTGAGGAAAGACCCCAAGCAGAGGTCGGCCGAGTCCGCTCCGTTCTTTAGCCCCTTTAACAGTACAGATCTCCTCGAAGCACTCGGCCGTAAATCATTAGCTGTGAGCAGAGTTTCTTCAGATGACGATCAGATCATCAATTAATGACTAAATCGGGTATCTCGTATGCAGCAGAGGATAGAGAGAGCTTTGATAACCTGTGGTTTTGTATGTGGCTGGAGCTCCTCGTGGTCAGCTGACGCTGTGAATGCTTCTGATTGGCTGCAGGCTGGGGGGCGGAGCCGAAGACGCCAGAGAAGTGATGGGGCACAAGTTCTTCTTCTGCGTTCACTGGGAGGACGTGCTGCAGAAAAAGGTGCTTCTCGCCGAGTGTTTGCGCCTGAAGGGTCCGGAGGTAGACGCTGACGTCTGTTTCTTGTTGTTTCTGCAGCTGGTGCCTCTCTTTAAACCTCAGGTGACGTCGGAGACGGACCGCGCTTACCGACGACGAGTTCACGGCACAGAGCATCACTGTGACTCCACCGGACAAGCGTAAGATAAAAAACACCTCTCACGTGGAGGTGGGCACACCGTGTTCTAGATCATCGTTTCTTGGAGGAACACAGATATTTTAACAGTGAAGAGATTAAACATTAATACACATTTGACACATATTTTGCAAACTCTGATGTTTTACAAACACATTTTACAAATGAATGGTGATATATTTCAGATAAAGGCAAGTGTTTTCCAAAGAAAAACATTTTAAAAACTCGAATATCACAAACTAGCTTAATTTTTTTATGAACATATAAATATTTTGTAAATGATTTACAGACAAAAGCTAAATATTTCACAGAAAGAAACGAATGCATGTGGTTTCTGAATTGTGAAGAGGGTGGTGTGTGTGTGTGTGTGATGAAGAGTGTGTGTGTGTGTGTGTGTGTGTGTGTGTGTGTGTGTGTGTGTGATGAAGTGTGTGTGTGTGTGTGTGTGTGTGTGATGAAGAGGTGTGTGTGTGTGTGTGTGATGAAGAGGTGTGTGTGTGTGATGAAGAGGTGTGTGTGTGATGATGAAGGTGTGTGTGTGTGTGTGTGATGAAGGTGTGTGTGTGTGTGTGTGTGATGAAGAGGTGTGTGTGTGTGTGTGTGTGTGTGTGATGTGTGTGTGTGTGTGTGTGTGTGTGTGTGTGTGATGAAGAGGTGTGTGTGTGTGTGATGTGAGGTGTGTGTGTATGTGTGATGAAGAGTGTGTGTGTATGTGTGATGAAGAGATGTGTGTGTATGTGTGATGAAGAGATGTGTGTGTGTGTGTGTGTGTGTGATGTGTGTGTGTGTGTGTGTGTGTGATGAAGATGGTGTGTGTGTGTGTGTGTGTGTTGTGTGTGTGTGTATGATGATGTGTGTGTGTGTGTGTGTATTATAAAGGGGTGTGTGTGTGTGATGTGTGGAGTGTGTGTGTGTATTATAAAGGGTGTGTGTGTGATGAAGAGGAGTGTGTGTGTGTGTGTGTGTGTGCGCGCTGGCTGATATTTCCTCTCTGTTGTGTTTCAGCGAGCCGCCGGGACGTGGAGGACTCTGGGCCGGTCGCTCACTTTCCTCAGTTCTCTTACTCCGCCAGCGTACGAGAGTGACTCCGTCCCATAATGCATCTGGATGGACTGAAGTCACGCGTGTCTCAGATGAATGTATTGATTAGCGGTGCTCAGAATGTAAAGCCAGGCACGCTGCTGTGGTTCCTCTTAATCACCGGAGGAAGACGAGCAGCGCGTCATTTTAAGTCCGTTTCTGTCACGAGGTCACAGACAAACACTAAGTGTCACGATCACAATCACAAACATTAAAGACTTTCATCCTGTCCCTCAGACCGAGCCGTGCCTGTGTCTGCTTCTCTTCACCCTCAAACCCAGCGGGATGTTTCTAGAAACACTTCAGCCTGGTTCAGTTTCTAACCATTGATCATAATAGAAGAAAAAGACTCATTAACTCTAATAAGATATCATATTTAATATGCACATATTATCTAAGGTTTCGATGATCAAACTTTCCTGTTAAACACATTTCACACACACTCTCAGGTCTTCTGACTGCTAGTTTAGAGAGCTTCCTCCAGGAAAAGCTCTTTCAGTGTAATTGTAGTGAAATCTGGGCTGATTCTGATCAAGTAAAGCTCATATCTCCAGATGAACTCTTACTGTCTTTTACTTGATTTTCTAGAAGAATCTGATCATCAGGATCTTTTGAGGAGCTTTACTTTCACTGTTCCTCCAAAACATCTCACATCTTCTGAGGAGACTTTATCTCTTCATTATATCTTTAGATCAGAGACATATTATTAGAGATGATAGAGCTCATATTTCTATAAGTTCATGTCGGTATGAATTCGCATTTTGCTCCAAATAATTATATTTGGAGCAAGAAATAATAAAAGAAAATAAGTCCAAATATTTTTTTTCGAATAGTTTTATATATATATATATATATATATATATATATATATATATATATATATAATAAATCCTAACTGTGAACAATTAATTTTTAATTTAATAATCGCGTTTAATGACGTCAGGCCGTTCTGGCGTTCTTCGCTCACGTGACGTGCTGCAGCGGCTGTCAAGTGCGAGCCAATGAGGTTCGAGGAGTCGTCACGTGATCACAACAGGAAGTGCCGCCGGACAGCGATCTCTATGAGAAGGCGCGGCTGCTGCTGTCTGCTCGCTCTCAGCATGGCGTTTCTCCTCTTCCTCATCTTCATCTGCGGCTCCTTCAGCTCTCACGTGAGTCTGATCCATCGATCGATAAAATGATCGCTGTTTCACCTGAGAGCGAACGTCACGTGATGTGTGTGTGTTTACCTGTAGCATGCTAGTTATGTAATATTAGCTTTAAATAAGTGGTTGTTATTGTAAATATTACATTACTAGCATGCTAATACGGTGTTACTATGGTAAACCCAGGCTAGTACTGTGGAGCATTTCGGTACTTCTTGTTAGTACACCGAAAAATCAACAAATAGAGTTTAAGAATGTCTCAGGACATGATATTATCCACGGTGTGTCATGTTTCTCGTGTTGTTTCTGTCTGATGTTTGTTCTCAGACCAGTGTGGCGTCCAGATCTCGGCCCGAGTTCAGGGTTTCTGGTCGGGTTCTGTATAAACTGGACCTCTCCTGGCCCCAGAAGCCCGAGGTGTTCACGGACAGGTGTTTGGTGTCGCGGTCGATCACCTGAGAGGTCTGGTGTATGCGGCTCAGGTGA
>NW_025048065.1:330000-340000 GCF_018831695.1 Puntigrus tetrazona | reverse complement strand
TGAAACCGTTTTCGTTCCCAGATTCGTGTTCTTGTTTAATGTCGTCCTAAGATTCAATGGGACGTTTATTCTGCTTCTGTCTTGATTTAAGAACGTTTATATAGGGATATACTTTTTTTGCAGTCCATGCAACATTTAATTTTAAAATGCTTTAATTCGTAAAAGAAACCCTGTTTAATGTGTTTTATTAGCACAAAAATTAAGTAGTACTATACTACACATAAAAAGTGCAAAGAACTATACTACACATATTTAGCACTAAATATGCCGAAGTGCGTAATAAACACAAAACGATAAATATCGCGTCTCTGCGGCACAAAAGAATGTCAACAACGACTGCAGGCCCCCGAGAGCTGCCCCGCGCAGTGCCTGATCAGATTCAGACGCGTTGAAATTATTATTTTCTTCTGACTAGCATTACATTAATTCGCGTTAAAACGTATTAGCGACCGCCGAGCCGTACGATCCCCCTCGAGTCCTTCGGTTTTGGTGTTTTCTCGTGTTGTCTCGGGCTTTTCCCGCGGGCGGCTGTGAGCGCCGCCCGAATGTTTTGGCGTCGGATAAACATGGCGGAGCTGAAGGACTGTGCAGAAATGAAGGTAAGTGCAGATTTAAACTGGCCTTATAAACGACACAGCGAGGTGTGTGCTGGTGTTCGGCAGTGTTTTCACACACACACTCGGTTCTGCGGTGAACGCAGCGGCTCAGGGGTGTGTTTGTGTGTGTGATGAGTGAAACTCCACAGAGGCTAAAGGCTAAAGCTAATCTTCACACTGACAATAAAAACTCAGACAGAAAAGCAGCACTTCGCGCGCGCTGCTGGTCATTAAACAGCCGTGTTTCTGATGAACATGTCCGTTGTTCTGCTGTCTTATGAAACACTCGAGGTTATATTCAGTCGACTTCATCATGTGTGAAAGTCCGATCAAAACAAACGCTGATTTCGTAAAACAAGCTCGCCAAAATAAATCAGGTTTATTGTCAGATAAACTGAAATAGGCCTGTCGTATTTGGTCTCAGATTATATTTAGCACCCATTCACATTAAAACAGAGGAAACACGCAGGTTTTTAGCTGATCTCATCAGTTATTAGCTCTTTAGGCTGGCAGATGTCAATCAAAACACCTGGAACGAGCTCATGTTTTATGCAGCGGGGGGCGGGGCTAAACGTAATATACCGTTGTGTGTCTGTTTTCATATTCATAAGTGGTTGAAGGAGGCGTGTCCGTTTTTAATATTTGTTTTAAATATCTGCTCCTGTTCTGTTCCATTAAAATTCCTCCGTGTTCATCTTATGACGCTTTCCTCCGAAGGATTCCTTGAAGATCATCGGCTCGTAGAGATCCAGGGAGAGTTTGCAGCGTTAGTCGTGTCTGTCAGAGGTGAGTGTGTTTAACAGAATACTTCAGAGCAAATTCAAATCTGCTGAAAACCTGCTCGCCCTTTTTTCCGTCTGAAATGTAGAGTTTGTGTTATTCATCACGTTTGTAGAAATGTGTCTCTGCAGTGAATGGGTGCCGTCGGAATGAGAGTCTGATAAAAACGGCAGAATAATTCACAGCACTCCTGGAGACTCCTCATATTTGAGTGAAAAACGTCTTAATTCTGGATTAGTGTCATCTTCGTCTTCTCCAGATGTTCACTGATGGACCGGAGTGCTGTGACTCTGACGGCACCCATCCACTTCCATTACTGAGACACATTTCTCCAGATCTGATGAAGAAACACACTCATCCTGACCTCAGATGACCTGAGGACGAGCGTGTTTTTCCCTACAATGTGCTGTATTATATACAGGGTGACCTGCTCTCTGTGTGTGTGTGTGTGTGTGTGTGTGTGTGTGTGTGTGTGTGTAGTTGATGATTCAGCAGGAGAAGCCGTTGGCGGGCAGCATGCCGGTGGTTTGGCCCACGCTGCTCGACCTCAGCAGAGATGAGTGTAAGAGAATCCTGCGCAAACTGGGTGAGTCTCGCTGAAGTGTGTGTGTGTGTGGACGCGTCGACGGGGAGCTCACGTGTGTGTGTGTGTGTGTGTGTGTGTGTCCAGAGCTGGAGGCGTACGCCGGTGTGATCAGCGCTCTGCGAGCTCAAGGAGATCTCACCAAAGACAAGAAGGAGCTGCTGGGAGAACTGACTCGAGTGCTGAGGTGACAGCCTTCATTTCATCACAACTACACTGTTTTTACTCACTTGAGTGGTTAAACTTAAAATAAAAGAAATGTGCCGTTCTGAGAAATAAATGTAGAATTGCAAGAAATAAACTACAGAAAAAACATGCAATTATCTTTTATTCAATGGCAGAAATAAGCTTTCATAGTTTAAAGCTGAACACTAATACATTTGCAGAAATATATATATATATATATATATATATATATATATATATATATATATATATATATATATATATATATATATATATATATATATATATATATATATATATATATATATATATATATATATATATATATATATATATATATATATATATATATATATATATACATATATATATATATATATATATATATATATATATATATATATATATATATATATATATATATATATATATATATATATATATATATATATATATATATATATATATATATATATACAGTATATATGCATGCATGTATATATGTGTGTGTATGTGCTTTATGTGAGTGTACACTAGAAGAAAAGAGTTTTTGAACAGGGAGAGTTTTAGTTTTTCTTCTGCTCACCAAGATCTGCGTTTATTTGACACAAAGTACAGAAAATACAGTAATATTGTGTGAGAGATTTTTACTATTTAAAAGAACTGCTTTCTATCTGAATGTAATTTATTCCTATGATTTTTTTTTAAAGCACCGCCATGTTTCTTCAGATGAATGCTGATCATTGGATATTTATATTGATAATAATAACAAATCACAATGATTCAGAATATTAGAATAATTTTTTTGGAGGAACACGCAATGCTAAAGACTTCTTGGATCTCAGGAATTAAGATTTAAGAACTAGATTTTGAAATGTTTTTAAATTGAAAACAGTTCTTTTCAATACTAAAAATATTTCTTTTCTGTATTTTGGATTAAATGAATACAGGCTTGGTGAAACCTTTAAAAACATTAAAAGTCTTGTCTGCCGTGATATTGAGTGTGTGTGTGTGTGTGTGTGTGTGTGTGTGTGTGTGTGTGTGTGTGTGCGTGCGTCAGCATCTCGACGGAGCGTCACCGGGCCGAGGTGCGCCGAGCGGTCAATGATGAGCGTCTGACCACCATCGCGTATCAGTGAGTGTCCTTCATTAGTCTGATCTGAGCGCTCCAGTGCTGTAGAGCAGGCCTAACGCCGCTGTGTTCTGCAGCATGTCGGGGCCCAACAGCTCCTCGGAGTGGTCCATCGAGGGCCGTCGGCTGGTTCCTCTCATGCCCAGACTGGTTCCTCAGACGGCCTTCACCGTGATGGCCAACGCGATGGCCAACGCCACGGCACACCAGAACTCCTCGCTGCTGCTGCCCGCCGAGACCGCCAACAAAGAAGGTTTTTTCTGTTTAACACGTTCTTCTTTACAAATCCAAGGCCCTTTTTACAGTAAAAGATGAATAGCCTCGGTCTGAAGGAAATGTAGATTGCGGTCTGTACGGACAGATCAAACTCATCACATGAAGAAGATGACACAGGAGAAGAAAGAGCAACACTTTCACATTAATCATAAAAGAGTGAAAGTACAGACTCTTCAGCTCTTCTTCATCAGTGTGTGATTAACTAGAGTAGAGCGCCATCTGCTGGTAAATCATCACAGCATGGTTTGGGAGTTTTATTAGTAGGGTGTTCCTCACTTTGTGTGTGTGTGTGTGTTGCAGTGGTGGTGTGTTACTCCTACACCAGCACCACCTCCACTCCACCCAGCGCTTCAGCTCCGAGCAGCAGCAGCACCGCAGCCGTTAAATCTCCTCGACCCGCCAGCCCTGCATCTAACGTGGTGGTGCTGCCCAGCGGGAGTACGGTCTACGTCAAGAGTACGTCTCTCACACACACACACACACATACACTCATACAGATGCACACATATACCACTCGCAGACACACACACACATACACTCATACAGACACACACTCATACACGCGCGCACACACACACACAAATAGACACAGACAGACGCACACACACTCACACAGACACTTATACAGACACGCACACACATACACACACATTCACACACAGACACACACACACTCATACAGACCCATACACACACACACACACTCATACAGACGCTCACACACACACACACCCTTACACACACTCTCTCACACACACACACACATACACTCATACAGATGCACACATATACCACTCGCAGACACACACACACATACTCATACAGACACACACTCATACACGCGCGCACACACACACACAAATAGACACAGACAGACGCACACACACTCACACAGACACTTATACAGACACGCACACACATACACACACATTCACACACAGACACACACACACTCATACAGACCCATGCACACACACACACACTCATACAGACGCTCACACACACACACACTCTCACACACACTCTCACACACACACACACACCCTCATACAGACGCACACACACTCATACAGACGCGCACACACACACACACACACTCTCTCACACACACACACTTACAGACAGACACACACTCGCTCACACTTGTGTACACTTGTCTTGATTGTCTGTCAAACACATCATACACTTGTCTCTCTCTACTGGACAAACAATGCAGTGGACACAAGTGTTATTTAAAGTGTGCCAGTCACGTTCAGAAGATGACCTGTTTTGATCTCTACCACAGACCTTTACCTTCAGGTAAAGTAAAAAGACTGTTTACCAGCTAACTATCTGCTCGTCGTTCTCAGGCGTGAGCTGCTCCGATGAGGACGAGAAACCTCGCAAGAGGCGGAGAACCAATTCCTCTAGCTCCTCCCCCGTGCTGCTGAAGGAGGTGCCTAAAGTAGCCACGCCCATTTCCAAGACCATCACGGTTCCGGTGAGCGGCAGCCCTAAGATGAGCAACCTGATGCAGAGCATCGCTAACTCGCTGCCTCCGCACATGTCCCCGGTGAAGATCACCTTCACCAAACCCTCCACCCAGACCACCAACAGCACCACCCAGAAGGTCAGCGCTCCACCGTCAATAACACGCTTACTCCTCCAGTAATACCTAATGAACACATGCTGCAGTGGTGAGCAAAAGACGCTTAATGGCATCAAAGTCCAGCCGCAGATGCTCGAATGTTTCTTCAGAGCAAACGAACGCTGTGACGAATCACTGAATCATATGTTTGAATGATTCACTGAGTCGACTCTGTGCTTCAGGTGATAATCGTGACCACGTCTCCCAGCTCCAACTTTGTGCCGAACATCTTGTCCAAGTCCCACAACTACGCTGCCGTGTCTAAGCTCGTGTCGAGCGCCGCGCTCACCGCCTCCAGCCACAAACAGACCATGGTGATCTCAGCCGGCTCCGCCGCGGCCCCGGGGCCCAGTCCTGTCGCCGCGTGACGACCATGGTGTCCTCCACTCCTTCGGTGGTGATGTCCACCATCGCGCAGGGTGAGTGTGTGTGTGTGTGTGTGTGTGTGTGTGTGTGTCAGGGTTCTGACCGTTCTTTTGAGTTTTTTCACTCTGAAATAGTCTAGTTAAAAGAAGAACTTCACATATTTTACTTTTGTTGTTACATTAGCGGCAGTTTGACATCAATTCAAGCAAACCATGCTACATAAAATATCTAATAACGTACAGTTTAAATAGATAAGCCCATACAAGATAAAAAAAATCAGAGGAACAGATAGTAATTATGATTCATATCCAATTTATAAGCAAAACAAGTGTCAGTGCCATTAAAATGTTTTTAATGAAATGGGTATGATAGGTGATGGCAGTTTATGAGGACACTGCTAATTTTTATTACTTTTTTTTAATCTAATAATGTGAGTAGTTTCCTGTAAGAGAACAATAACACATACAGTCTGTACAGAATAAAAACATTACACCTATGAAGAGTCCCCAGAAAACATGGAAACACAACAAGCATGTGTGTGTGTGTCTGAGTGTGTGTGTGTGTGTGCGTGCGTGTGTCTGTGTCTGTGAGGGAGTGTGTGTGTGTGTGTGTGTGTGTGTGTGTGTGTGTGTGTGTGTGTGTGTGTGTGTGTCTGAGTGTCTGAGTGTGTGTGTGTGTGTCTAGTGTTTTTGGTCATATTTAACAGTTCAGTTTTTTTAGAATCTAATAAATAACTAATTACTAGATATTACCTAGTTTTTTTATATCAACTATTCATTCCACTAGTCTTCAGGACACAAAGAAATGTAGAGCTGAGTATCATCAGATGAAAGCTAACACCAGGTTTCCTATTAACGTCCCCCAAGGCTAACATGAAAGCGTGAAAAGTAAGGGTCCTAATACTGAGCCTTGAGGTACTTCAGTGTGTGTGTGTGTGTGTGTGTGTGTGTGTGTGTGTGTGTGTGTGTGTGTTCAGGCGGCTCGTCCGCGGCGGTGAAGGTGGCCTCCACTCGTCTGCCGTCTCCTAAGGCTCTGGTCAGCTCTCCGTCTCAGATCCTGCAGATCCCTAAAGCTCAGCAGCAGACGGCGGTTCAGTCTCCTAAAGGCCTGCAGGCCTCGTCTCCTCAGAGCGCCGCCGGAGCCAAACCCACCATTCAGATCAAACAGGAGTCCGGTGAGCAGCAGCCTCATCAAACACTGCCTTTAAATAAGAGCCCAGTTCGGAGAAACCACTTTAACGCTCATTTAAGACACACATCTTCACAAACTTATCTACTGAAGACGAGCTTTAAGGGTTTTAAGCTTGATGGAGAAATTATTTTATTTATTAATTTCTTTTTTTTGATTGAAAATTTTAGTATTGGAATTTTTATTACATTTTGTTCACAATCATACTTTAGCTAAAATACTCTTTATTTGAGAGTGAAATGTTATAGTAGTGTCATTTATTATTGATAAATATTTTTATTTAGCAATAACGGTAATAATTATAATTGTTGTTATTACTATCCTCGTTTATTACTTTTATTATTATCCTTTTTACTTTTTATTATTCTTATTTTATAGCAGAAGTAACGATAATAGTAATTATAACAGAGAGAGAAAACTTGTACCTAAAATTTAGTTTTGGTTAGTAAAAGTAAAGATTTTGTGTGTGTGTGTGTGTAGGAGTGAAGATCATCACACAGCAGATGCAGCCGAGTAAGATCTTACCCAAACCGTCCAGTGCAGCGCTGCCCAGCAGTAGCTCCGCCCCCATCATGGTGGTCAGCAGCAACGGAGCCATCATGACCACTAAACTGGTGTCCACTCCCACAGGTACACACACTCTCACACGCACTCTCACACGCACACACACACACACGCTATCAGACACAGACACACACTCTCACACTCAGACACACACTCTCACACACACACTCTCAAACATACACACACACACACACACACACACTCTGTCACACACATTTTTTTCATTTTGAGAGTGAGACATTAACATTCAAAACTATGCTTTTAATGAGAAGATGATCACTCAAACATGTGAAGTTGTGCCTGTTTTGTAAAATCCAAACAGAACCAGGGTGCAGATGTTCTGTGTGGGTTCTGTGTGGGTTCTGTGTGGGTTCTGAGCGGGTTCTGAGCGGGTTCTGAGGGTTAGGTTCAGTGAAGCTGAGGGTCATCTCTGATCTGCTGACCGCTGTGTTTCAGGCTCTCAGGCGACGTACACTCGGCCGTCTGTGAGTCCCGCCATCGGTGCTCGAGTGGCCACGTCTCCCGCCGGAGCCACGTACGTCAAGACCACGAGCGGCAGCATCATCACCGTCGTGCCCAAGTCTCTGGCCACGCTCGGGGGAAAGATCCTCACCACCAACATGGTGTCGGGTACGAGCTCCGATCTTCTGAAAACTACGCCTTCACTCAAGAAGTGCCTTAGTGAGCATCAAAACTGACTAAAAACGGCTCCAACCAATGGACCGGTCTCAAGCACAGCGTCCGAATCAGAGTCCTGTCGTTCTAAAATGCTGAAGCAAGGTTTTATCTTCGTGCTTCGTTATCATTAACTCCCAGAATCCCCAAGCGGACTCACGATTGGGTTTCATCTGATCGATCTGAAGCGCCTCATTTATTGAATACAAAGATTATTATATAAAGTGCTGCTTGAAATCGTAGATGTTATTATTCTTCGTAACCCTGGGTCACCAAACCAGCGTATGGCTCAGAATTAATCATTTTTTATGCCAAAAGCTTAATGATGCTTAATGATTATTGATAAATAGCTAGTATTCTAGTAATATGGATCAAGCAAATAATTAGTGTAACTGTAAAATAAAGTCTGTAAATCAGTCAGAAGTTTATTTGATTGTAATATGCATCGCTAAGAACTTCGTTTGGACAACTTTAAAGGCCGTTTTCTTACTATTGAGACTTCAGATTTTCTGATAGTCGTATCAAAGCAGACGTCAGCAGGGAGATGATTGATCAGATGATGTGTGTTTCCCAGGAACCACCACCAAGATCACCACCATCCCCATGACCTCCAAACCCAACGTCATCGTGGTGCAGAAGACCACCGGCAAAGGGACGACCATCCAGGGTCTGCCGGGGAAGAACGTGGTGACGACGCTGCTGAACGCCGGGGTGAGCCAGGCTTTAAACTGCTTTACCTGCAGTTATGAAGAAATAAGGTTTTGACATAAACATAAATCACTGAATACATACTTTAAAGGTGACCCAATCATTGATTCATACGAAAATTGTTGCTGGGTCTGGAATTATTTTTGTTGTCAAAGTAGAGTAAAGATGTAAGTTTCTTAATTAGAACTGCTGTAAAAAGTCAGTATTATGTTTGTAGTCGTGCTCATTTTTGGAGGACAAAAACTCAACACAAACATATTGAAATGCCATTTATTTCCTGCCCCCTCGTGTCCTGAATTAGTGATGATTCTGAATCTATTTTAATAATGCAGTGAAAGTGTGCACTAGTCTAGACGTCATCACTTAGTGGGAGTGTGTGCTCTTTAGGGGTGTGTTTAGTTTTTGCAGAATAGTCTGTAATAAAAATATTTTTATAGGTTATATATATATATATATATATATATATATATATATATATATATATATATATATATATATATATATATATATATATATATATATATCTCACACCACTAGAGGTCACCTGATGCTGATGTGTGCAGTGATGCCTGACGTGTGTGTGTCTCTGTGTGTGTGTGTGTGTGTCTCTGTGTGTGTGTGTGTGTGTCTCTGTGTGTGTGTGTGTGTCTCTGTGTGTGTGTGTGTCTCTGTGTGTCTGTGTGTGTGTCTGTGTGTGTCTCTGTGTCTCTCTGTGTGTGTGTGTGTGTGTCTCTGTGTGTGTGTGTGTCTGTGTGTGTGTGTGTGTGTGTGTGTGTGTGTGTGTCTCTGTGTGTGTGTGTGTGTGTCTCTGTGTGTGTGTGTGTCTCTGTGTGTGTGTGTGTCTGTGTGTGTGTGTGTCTCTGTGTGTGTGTGTCTGTGTGTGTGTGTCTGTGTTCTGTGTGTGTGTGTGTGTGTGTCTGTGTGTGTGTGTCTCTGTGTGTGTCTGTGTGTGTGTGTGTCTCTGTGTGTCTGTGTGTGTCTGTGTGTGTGTGTGTGTCTCTGTGTCTGTGTGTGTGTGTCTGTGTGTGTGTGTGTGTGTGTGTGTGTGTGTGTCTGTGTGTGTGTCTGTGTGTGTGTGTCTGTGTGTGTGTGTGTGTGTGTGTCTCTGTGTGTGTGTGTCTCTGTGTGTGTCTGTGTGTGTGTGTGTGTGTGTGTGTGTGTGTGTCTGTGTGTGTGTGTGTCTGTGTGTGTGTGTGTGTGTGTGTGTGTGTGTGTGTGTCTGTGTGTGTGTGTGTGTGTGTGTGTCTGTGTGTGTGTGTGTGTGTGTGTGTGTGTGTGTGTGTGTGTCTGTGTGTGTGTGTGTGTCTGTGTGTGTGTGT
>NW_025048065.1:312500-325000 GCF_018831695.1 Puntigrus tetrazona | reverse complement strand
GTCATTAATTACTCAGCCTAGTCCAGAGAGGAAGCTCTCAGCTCTGATGTCAGGTGCTCAGTGATGTTTGTGTGTCTCAGGTCCAGCAGCCGATCATCACACAGGGTGCGGCGGTCACTAAGATCACGTTCGGCGCTCACCAGTGCCCCCCGGTGTCCAGCAGCGGCGAGGCATCCGGCAAGGTCCAGCCCGAGTCCAGCTCCGGTCGCCGGGCGGCGGCTGAGAAGACCTCGGTCTCGGACATCCTGAAGATCTCCATGATGGAGGCGGAGATCGACCCCAGCGCCGAGCCCATGGTGGTGGACTCGTCCAGCGACTGCGGGCCGCTGACCAAAGCCCCGAGCGCCTCGCCGCTCATCAGCAGCTCCAAACAGACCCTCGCTCACGGAGCCTTCAGCCGAGCCAAGAGCAAAGACCTGGACATCATACAGGTGCTCAACATCTCAACAAGAAGCATCTACTCTACAGGCAAAATGACTTCAGATATTAATTATATATTAAAAAAAAATCATATTAGCCAATATCTGCCAGTGGTGTACGAAAATAACTTTAATTCAAAGACTAAATAAGAGGATCTTTGTTGCCCCATCTGCAGATATTTTTGCTTTTTTTGAAGAAAAACAAGACGATATCTTAAGTCATTTTACTCAAGTAGTTTAGATATTCATACTAGAAGACAAGACAGTAATACAGACACAGCTGAGTAAGAGCAAGCTAAACTCCTCAGGTGGTCCTCCTTGCATTCTTAGGATTTTATTTTTGTTTTTCACCAAATTCACTCAATTTAAAATTTTCTGGACTAATATATATTTTTCTAAACATGCATTCAATTTAAGTACTAAAAAGATTTATTTATTATTATATATTTATTTATTATTTATTTATTTTTGTATTGTTTTTTTTTTTTTACCGAAAACAAGACTTAATATCTTTCTTTAAATCATTTTATTTGTACAGATTCAACTTGATTCAATCATTTTTTGCTATTCATACTAAGAAAATTAAGACGACGTTTGCATTAATTTGAGCAATTCTCATTTGCGACTGAAATCTACAACATTTAAAAAAGAAAACCTCAATTATTAGATCAAACATGCTCAGAATCAAATTTGCCAGATTTATACGTGCACCTTAAAAATACTACTCATATCTAGTGGTTCAAATGAAAATGATATCAAAGGCGCCTTTAGCCTCGTTGTGTTCTATGCAGTAAATTCTATTATTGAGGTCATGTGACGTGTGTTTGTGGTCAGGTGATCCCGCAGTACTCCATCATGCCCGACTCCAGCCAATCAAACGTGGTGGTGGAGCCCAGCGGCTTTCTGGAGATCACCGACTACACCAGCCAGCGTCTGGACGAGGAGGCCGCTATGGAACAGGAAGTGGACAGCAGCAACGACGAGGGGGCGGCGGCCAGCCCCGTGGCCGACCAATCACAATGAAGCGTGCGAATCGGACTCATTGGAAGACGACCTTCTGTTTGTGCTTCATCACGGCTGTATAGAGAATCATGCAGTGAGTTTGTGCCGTAGAGACAAACCTTACTTTATGGAGAATCCGATTCCTGACGGAACGATAGGAAAGTTTGTGTTGATTTCTACTTAAAGGGACAGTCCGCTAAAAAATAGTCATTCTGCCTTGAGTTGATCAAACCTTCGTGAGATTCGTTCTTCTGTTGAACACACAAGGAGATATTTAGAAGAATGTGGGAAAACTAACAGCCATCGGTACCCATTGAGTTCCATACTAGGGAAAAATACAATGGAAGTCGGTGGGTACCGGCAGATACTTGGTTACCAACTTTCTTAAAATGTATCTGAAATGTTGAAGACAGTAAAATTTCATCTAATTTTTGTTTATAAAAAGACAATTAATAAAACTCAATATATATTTGAAGAATATGTGCATGTAACCAAGCAGTTGACGGTAGCCATTCATTTCCATAGTAGGGGAAACTCAATGGGGAGTAAAAAAAATGTTTAAAAATTCATACAAGATATTTCACAAGATAATATAATTTCAAGTAGATATTTTGAAGGATGTTACATGACGGTAGCTATTGACTTCCATGGTGAGGAAAATATACAGTGAAAGTCGATGGCTACCAGCAGCATTCTTCAGAATATTCAAACAGGTTTGGAACGAGCTGATGATGATCGATTGACGACAGAGGGATCACTTTTAGGTGCACTGTCCCTTTAATTTATAGTTTTAATTAGAGCTGATGGACTGGAACCTTCCAGAGGATGATGATGATGAGCGCTGCTTCATCAGGACATTTCTTGACTCCGCCTCCGCTTGTGTTCTGCTCTCTGATTGGTGTAAATAGTGTTTGTTGTCTCATTCGAGTCTGGTTTGTGCTGATGGATGTAACGCTCAGCATTTTAACTCATAAAATTTACTACAAAGCTCTGCTGTGTGTGTGTGTGTGTGTGTGTGTGTGTGTTTGCACAGGTGAGCGGGGCGGGGCTGAGAACGGGCGTGGCCACAGGTGTGTGTGTGTGTGGAAAGTACCATTGTCATTATAAGGGCAGAGTTTCCCTGCAACTCCTCATTGTGATGGAAACAAATGTGTGGTGGGCGTGAGCGCAGGGCAGGGGCTTTTGAAGTGAGAGTGTGTGTGTGTGTGTGTGTGTGTGTGTGTGTGTGTGTTTCTAGGTGGATTCCGCTCTCGGACAGAGGTGCAGGGGATACTGGGACTTTCCTAGTGTCCTTACGGATCGAGCTTCTCTGGGACAGAGCTCATGTGTTCATCTCATCCGAGTGGTTTCACTTCTGAAGAAAACACAACAGCGGTCAAATCCTTATCACTTCAATTCAACTCGCTTTTTCCCAAAAGTACATTTTTTCTGTTTTATTGTGCGAAAAGTTATTGAAAAAATTATTATTTTAAAAAAACAGGCCCTACAAAATACATTTAATTTTTTTCTCAAATTTGAATTATTGTCATATCAAATGATTAATTGCATCCAAAATAAATGTTTTTTTTTAATATATTTGATTATATATATATATATATATATATATATATATATATATATATATATATATATATATATATATATATATATATACACACACACACACACACACAGTACACAAACAAAACTTTTATTTGGTGCAATTAATCACAACGACTGTTTTGACACAAGTTAATTAATAATCAGAAAGATTAATTGAAATCATGAAACTACATTTCAACAATAATATTTTTAAATCCATATGAAATGCATTTAATTTTTCCCCAAATTCAGTTAATTTTTTTTTTTTTTTAAAGAATCCAGTTTCTGTTTTTGGTTTTAGTTTTTTGGGGATTTCTCTATAATGGTTCAATTAAATTTGAATAAAATTTTAGGTTTAATTCTAATTGCTCATGAATGAATTCAACAGCAGTGAACGAATGGTCGGTATGAACTGAATGTGAGGTGTATTCGACTCGAACTCCTGGTGTTTTCGCTCTTCTCCTCACATCCTTTCATTTTCTCAAAAAGCCTTGTTAGTGTCACCTCTCATTAAACTAAAGTGTTTGTCCGGTCGGGCCGCGTGATGCGTGCACTTCACCCTTACTCTACAGCGAGTAAGAAATACTCTGATGATGATGATGATAATAATAATATTCAGTTGAGCAGAACTTTTATCGTTATTAAAATAAATGTAATTATATAAATAAATTGAAACTTAAAAATTTATAAAAACTGAAATGTTAATTAAAATTGAAATGAAAATGGTAGTTATGTGTGCTGATTTGAAACTGCTTTATATTCTGTATATAATTATATTGACTTATTTTTTTGTGTGCTCTGAGCAGAGTTATTATAGTGAAAATAAATTAAAAAAATTATTTATCCAAATCAATATTTAGATTTTGGTCTTAAAAACTAAAATTCAAAATCAAACGATATAGGCATTAAAAAAAGAAACCGATTACTAAAATGTACTCTAAGATAAGGAGTGTGTGTTTGAGGATGACGGAGTAAGTTCGCCGTCTGTTTGGTGTTTAAAGCGCTATAAATAAAGCTCTAATGTGTTCCTCCAGACTCTGGACTTTTGCTTTCAGTTTCAGCTGGACCAATCAGGTGCTGGAAAACCCCCGCCGCCGAAGATGCCCTTCATCGCTCATCAGGACGGAGCCGGAGGGGAACGGCCGCTTTGAAGAAGTAGAAAAGGTGAGAATCTTCCAGCGACGGACGTCCCAGAGACGTCTTCTAGATCCTCTTCTTAGAAACCTTCCCAGTCAGAAATCAAGAGAGCTGGGCTTTACTTTAAAAAGACGCTGCTTGCTTCTGACAAACAGAACAGAGTTCAGGCCTGGGTGTCCCCAATATAGACCTGTGTGTGGACAGTGTTTATAATAATAATAATAATAATAATAATCACACTGTTTTATTGTCTCTGTAAGAAAATGAGAGAGACGCCGATCAAACTCCACAGACGATCACCATATCACTGATTAATATGATATTGTGTTAGTTTGAGCGTCATACCATGATAGAAGTTTAGTAATCATAATAACCTGTATTTATTATCTGTTTGTTCTGAAGATACTGCTCGTCATTTAGTGTTTCTGTAAAAAGCAAAAACTAAAAATAGTTGTGACGATGCGAACTACTAATAATCTTATAGAAATGAAGGGTTCGTGAACATTAATCATGTTGTCTTTGTTCAAATTCAGTCTGATTTGCTGAAATCAAAAACAGGGACGACGGTAACCGACCGCCAGCCAATAAGATTGTCGTTAGCGCATTAGCCCCGCCCACCAGCAGAAAACAGCGGTTCATAAAAACCCAAGAGATCCAAAGAAACTGGTTGACATGTTTATTTGAGTGTGTGTGTTCAGATGAACGGAGCCGGTCACATGAAATTACTGGGAAAATAACACCGTTATTAATATTACAGGAAATAAAGTTTACGGTAGGAAATGTTCACAGTATCCTCACAGAACATGAACTTTTCTGAATACGGGGTATAGTTGTCTGTAGCCGTGCTGTTATGAGTGTGTCCGTGTTTCAGAGACACACAGAAAGCTGGACTCGGGCCCCAGGTGGCTCCAATCAGGGGCCCTTCTGAGTCTGTGTTTGCTTTAGACGCTCGTATTTCTTCTGGAGGAGCCACTGGTTTCTGAAAGACAGCTGAGATCTCCTCCATAAAGTACATTACACAAACATTTTCAGGCAAGTGCTTAATTATGACTGTGAGTAATCATAACCACAGTTATTACGCATTTCTATTCATTATTAAACTTTTGGAAAGAATAGTGCATTAAAATAGAGCACCATTTCAGACGAATCTGCAAACATTGATGCATTTTTACTGTTTTCATAAGGGTTTATAAAAAAAAATGAAGCAAACAAACATTAAATTAAACATAAATTTTTTAAAATGATTTTAAGTTGAAAAATGACATGTAATCTTTTGCAAAATGTGCTCTAATATATGTACCATCCTTTATATATTATGTATTACAGAAATATTTTAGCGCCTTATAATGCATGGTATAAGCTCATGAATAATTATAATACATATTTATTAATTCATGACAGCTTTAGATATTATAATGCATCTTAACTTTTACTATAATGATTTCTGAAAACCTTTTTTATATTACATTCTACTAAATACTTTCAGTGTTACTGTGTCGTCATTTATATATAAATAATATATTTTGTTTTATTTGATATACAAAGTAAACAGAAGTAGATGAATAAAAATATACAGACGTAGGCTATTTAACAAGAAAGTGTTATTAAAAACAGCAGTACAAAAATATAACAGATTACAAAAAACAACAAGTGACACTGAATTAAAAATGAAATAAAACTCAGTTAATCTTTGTGTTATTGCTTTAAAAGCCTTTTCCAGACTTCAGCCGAAGTGTGTTCACTCCTGATCCGCTTCCGTTCACACACACTTCAGTTCCTCGGGAGCGATGAGGATGATGATGATGATGAAGAGCACCGGGGTGTCTTCACTGAATATAGAAGTAAATAGAGATTCTCCTTATAACAGAAATATCAAAGAAATGAAGCTAATATATGAGCAAAAATCACCATATATTGAATTCAAGACCATTTCTGTCACTTTGCATCTCCAGTAAATGATTGAAAAAAGTTTAGACATTAAGAGCAAGAAAAACACTGGAGAAAGTTTTCTGGGTTTTTTTGGTAACGCCGTTTTCAGCCTCATGCTGCATGTGCTACTGTTATAATAACAATAAATTGAGCAAGTATGTAATAATTTCTATTTAGATTTGAATCGATTGATGATGTGAATGAAATCCCCTCCCGGTTTCCCGTCATGAGACCGGATCAGATGATTATGAATTATTGTATGTGACCTTTTGCTCATCTGGACAAATATCGGCTGTTTGAGTATGTTATTGTTTGGAGATGAAGTGAATATAGACGAGTGACTCATTCACTTCATCTGAAGACAGGAAGTGTGATTCTGAGACCGTGTGTGTGTGTGTGTGTGTGTGTGTGTGTGTGATGTGGGATGTTTCAGTCTGTGAATGTCAGATATGAGCGAACATCTCGTTCCTCAGAAACCCTGAGGAGAAGCCCTTTAAAAGTACCAGTAAGTGCCCTTGAGGAACTAGTGTGCACTAAAGACTCCACCTCGTCTTCTGTATTATCTCTCTCTCTCTCTCTCTCTCTCTCTCTCTCTCTCTGTCTCTCTCTCTCTCTCTCTCTCTCTCTCTCTCTCTCTCTCTCTCTCTCTGTCTCTCTCTCTCTCTGTCTCTCTCTCTCTCTCTCTCTCTCTCTCTCTCTCTCTCTCTCTCTCTCTCTCTCTCTCTCTCTCTCTCTCTCTCTCTCTCTCTCTCTCTCTCTCTCTCTCTCTCTCTCTCTCTCTCTCTCTCTCTCTCTCTCTCTCTCTCTCTCTCTCTCTCTCTCTCTCTCTCTCTCTCTCTCTCTCTCTCTCTCTCTCTCTCTCTCTCTCTCTCTCTCTCTCTCTCTCTCTCTCTCTCTCTCTCTCTCTCTCTCTCTCTCTCTCTCTCTCTCTCTCTCTCTCTCTCTCTCTCTCTCTCTCTCTCTCTCTCTCTCTCTCTCTCTCTCTCTCTCTCTCTCTCTCTCTCTCTCTCTCTCTCTCTCTCTCTCTCTCTCTCTCTCTCTCTCTCTCTCTCTCTCTCTCTCTCTCTCTCTCTCTCTCTCTCTCTCTCTCTCTCTCTCTCTCTCTCTCTCTCTCTCTCTCTCTCTCTCTCTCTCTCTCTCTCTCTCTCTCTCTCTCTCTCTCTCTCTCTCTCTCTCTCTCTCTCTCTCTCTCTCTCTCTCTCTCTCTCTCTCTCTCTCTCTCTCTCTCTCTCTCTCTCTCTCTCTCTCTCTCTCTCTCTCTCTCTCTCTCTCTCTCTCTCTCTCTCTCTCTCTCTCTCTCTCTCTCTCTCTCTCTCTCTCTCTCTCTCTCTCTCTCTCTCTCTCTCTCTCTCTCTCTCTCTCTCTCTCTCTCTCTCTCTCTCTCTCTCTCTCTCTCTCTCTCTCTCTCTCTCTCTCTCTCTCTCTCTCTCTCTCTCTCTCTCTCTCTCTCTCTCTCTCTCTCTCTCTCTCTCTCTCTCTCTCTCTCTCTCTCTCTCTCTCTCTCTCTCTCTCTCTCTCTGTCTCTCTCTCTCTCTCTCTCTCTCTCTCTCTCTCTCTCTCTCTCTCTCTCTCTCTCTCTCTCTCTCTCTCTCTCTCTCTCTCTCTCTCTCTCTCTCTCTCTCTCTCTCTCTCTCTCTCTCTCTCTCTCTCTCTCTCTCTCTCTCTCTCTCTCTCTCTCTCTCTCTCTCTCTCTCTCTCTCTCTCTCTCTCTCTCTCTCTCTCTCTCTCTCTCTCTCTCTCTCTCTCTCTCTCTCTCTCTCTCTCTCTCTCTCTCTGTCTCTCTCTCTCTCTCTCTCTCTCTCTCTCTCTCTCTCTCTCTCTCTCTCTCTCTCTCTCTCTCTCTCTCTCTCTCTCTCTCTCTCTCTCTCTCTCTCTCTCTCTCTCTCTCTCTCTCTCTCTCTCTCTCTCTCTCTCTCTCTCTCTCTCTCTCTCTCTCTCTCTCTCTCTCTCTCTCTCTCTCTCTCTCTCTCTCTCTCTCTCTCTCTCTCTCTCTCTCTCTCTCTCTCTCTCTCTCTCTCTGTCTCTCTCTCTCTCTCTCTCTCTCTCTCTCTCTCTCTCTCTCTCTCTCTCTCTCTCTCTCTCTCTCTCTCTCTCTCTCTCTCTCTCTCTCTCTCTCTCTCTCTCTCTCTCTCTCTCTCTCTCTCTCTCTCTCTCTCTCTCTCTCTCTCTCTCTCTCTCTCTCTCTCTCTCTCTCTCTCTCTCTCTCTCTCTCTCTCTCTCTCTCTCTCTCTCTCTCTCTGTCTCTCTCTCTCTCTCTCTCTCTCTCTCTCTCTCTCTCTCTCTCTCTCTCTCTCTCTCTCTCTCTCTCTCTCTCTCTCTGTCTCTCTCTCTCTCTCTCTCTCTCTCTCTCTCTCTCTCTCTCTCTCTCTCTCTCTCTCTCTCTCTCTCTCTCTCTCTCTCTCTCTCTCTCTCTCTCTCTCTCTCTCTCTCTCTCTCTCTCTCTCTCTCTCTCTCTCTCTCTCTCTCTCTCTCTCTCTCTCTCTCTCTCTCTCTCTCTCTCTCTCTCTCTCTCTCTCTCTCTCTCTCTCTCTCTCTCTCTCTCTCTCTCTCTCTCTCTCTCTCTCTCTCTCTCTCTCTCTCTCTCTCTCTCTCTCTCTCTCTCTCTCTCTCTCTCTCTCTCTCTCTCTCTCTCTCTCTCTCTCTCTCTCTCTCTCTCTCTCTCTCTCTCTCTCTCTCTCTCCTCTCTCTCTCTCTCTCTCTCTCTCTCTCTCTCTCTCTCTCTCTCTCTCTCTCTCTCTCTCTCTCTCTCTCTCTCTCTCTCTCTCTCTCTCTCTCTCTCTCTCTCTCTCTCTCTCTCTCTCTCTCTCTCTCTCTCTCTCTCTCTCTCTCTCTCTCTCTCTCTCTCTCTCTCTCTCTCTCTCTCTCTCTCTCTCTCTCTCTCTCTCTCTCTCTCTCTCTCTTGATAAATAAAAAATACCTCACATGATATTTAGATTTATTTGGGAACATTTTAGTTTTTTTTAACCACCCCTCATCCCCTCATCATGTTTTTAGAGACGTGGTCCTGCAGAGTTTCTCTCTAATTAAAGACACCTGGAGCTGTGATATTAAACGGGTTATGAGCTACTTCTGATGTGTTTGATTCCTTACTCTTTACTGGGCAACCAAGAGAAAAATGAAAAAATTCATTTCATAAAAAATCATTCCAAAAAAACTGAACAACATTTTGATTTTTTTTTTTAAAGAAAACTAGATGCAGTGTTTTGGGCTCCCTGAAAAAAGACATTTCCTTTTCATGCAACCGTTCTGAGAAAAAGAAATAAACAAATGAAATAAAGATTAGGCATGTTAATTAGGTAAAAGCATTTAAATCATTTTTAAATCTGTGTGTCTGTGTGTGTGTGTGTGTGTGTGTGTAATCATTGAGACTAAGCAGAGTGCTCAGTGTTTATAACAGATTCTTTTCTGTGTCAAACATGTTGTGTATTTATAGAGCTGCTCCTCGTCTCGTCTGCAGACAAACAACAGCAATTCTGTCTGGAATCTTCTTATTGATGTCAGAAGTGTGTGTGTGCGTGTGTGTGTGTGTGTGTGTGTGACATTCACCATGTTATGACAAACAAACATCCCCACAATCATACTAAAAGCAGTACATTTTCTGGGCCCCATGAGGAAAGGATCTTATAAATCACACAGAATGAAGTGTTTTGAGAATCTAGTTTTCTGTGAGTAGGTCAGGAGATAAAAAAACAGTATAAAAACCACACACCTCGGAATGTGTGTGTAATCTTGAGACCACACACACACACACACTTTACTATTCATGAGAGATCAGAGGTGAGATTCTCTCTCTCTCTCACACACACACACACACACACACTCTCTCTCTGTGTGGTTAGTGCTGTGGTTGTGAATGTGTCTGTGGGTTTGTGGGATCATCAGGGCTTGTGATGGTTGTAATTGCTCAGAGGAACGCGTTTCTTCTTTTTACAGATATATAATGTGTTTAATTGTGCGTGTGTCGAGCGGCTTTATGACTTGTTTGTTCGTGTGGAGAACATGAGAACATTGAAACCATCTGAAGGTCTTACTGCAGATGTTGTTTTATGGTTTGTAGATCAGATGGTTTGTGTTTCTGTCTTTTCTCATTACAGACACTTCAGAAGAACAAAAACATTAAATGCTTTCGTCTTGGCGTCAGCCAGCAGGGATCCATAAAATACTTGAATTAGTCATAGAACCAGTCTGTGAGTGATTCAGACTCATGATCTCCACACATCCACCCAGAATCAGTTTACATGATTCACGTTCATTAATTCATTTATTCATTCAGCAGACACTCGTCCAAGATGAGGAGCATCGCAAGCAATTTCCAACCACATAGCAACACCCTGCAAACATACAACAGCAGCTTGCAAACCATAGCAACACCCTGCAAACACAAAACAACACTATGACAACCATAGCAACGCCCTGCCAACCATAATATTATTCTAGCAACCATAACAACACCCTAGAGAAAACATAACAACACCTTGCCAACCAAAGCAACACCCTGCCAACCATAACATCATTCTAGCAACCAAAGGAATACCCTGGCAACCAAAGGAATACCCTAGCAACCAAAGGAATACCCTGGCAAACTCGCAGCAACACCCTGCAAACCATAACAACACCCTGGAAACATATAACAACACTCTGCCAACCATAGCAACGCCCTGCCAACCATAACATCATTCTAGCAACCATAACAACACTATGCCAACCAAAGCAACACCCTAGCAACCACAGTAACACCCTGGGAAACACTTAACAACACTATACCAACCACAGTTACACCCTGGCAAACACAGAACAACACTATGCCAACGCCCTGCCAACCATAACATCATTCTAACAACCATAACAACATCCTGCCAACCAAAGCAACACCCTGCAAACTATAGGAACACCCTGGTAACCACAGTAACACCCTGGCAAACAAATAACAACACTTTGCCAACCATAGCAACACCCTGGAAACCACATAAGAATACCCAGCCAAACATAGCAACACCCTGACAACCATAACAACATCCTAGCAACCATAACAGCACCCTAGACACCATTACAACACCCTGGTAACCTTAACAAAATGCTGACAACTGTAGCAACACCCTAGTTACCATAACAACACCCTGACAAACATACAGCAACACCCTGTCTACCTGGCAAGCACATAATAAAATCCAGGTAACTATATAACTCATAGAAAACCATTCAAACACATTAGTAACAACAGAAAAACCACCAAACAGCATAGTAACATACTGGCAGAAAGAAAACCATAGAAACACCCTGGCAACTGCATAATAATACCTTGGTAACCATAACAACTCCCTGGCAACCACATAGCAACACAGAAAATCACAGAAGCACCCTAGCAACCACTTTGTACCCCAAAGGCATGTTCATGTTTTCCTGTGGATGAACCGTTGAACACCGTGATCCGTTCAGAAAGTGTTGGTGTGTGACCCGTGTGACCTCCAGAAAGTGAGACTGAACTCCTGTCTTACTCACAAAGACTCGTTCAGCGTGACTCAAGTTCAGCTCATGAATCTCCACGTCTGCTTACAATTTACTGACTGCAGGAACTTCCTGTGCCTCCCGTTAGCGCCGAAAACATGGGAAACCGCTGACACACTGCAACAGAGACTCCAGTTTGAGTAGGTCATAAAAATATGAGTTCATTTAATCTTAGTAATGTATTAGTAACGTTTGAAATTAAATAAAGCATGTGTCTTTGTTAGTTCATGCCAGTTAATGCATTTAACATTGATAATAAGATGCATTATTGATCATTTAATAAAAAATAATAATAATTGAGCAGCAAATCAGTATATTGTTATGATTTCTGAAGGCTGGAGTAATGATGCGGAAAATTCAGCTGCGCTTCACAGAAATAAATTAAACTTTCACACCTTTTCACACAGAAAACACTTCTTTTCAGTGATAATAATATTTCACAATTTTCGGTGTATTTTTGATCAAATAAACGCAGCCTTTCGAAAACATTTCCATTTATTACTGAGTCTGATCACTTTTGTTTTAATTTACACAGCGCTTTTAACTACATCAGACAGGAGAATACTTTGGCTTTGGCTTGAAATGCGAGGAAAGTCCGAGTCAAAAGATCCCGGATCCGGGTTCATGTGACTCTGAATGCACAGCCTTATACGGGAATATGTGTGTGTTTGGGAGGAGACGGAGCCGCTATCAGAGTTTCCCGTGTGTGTAATTAAAGCCCGTATCTGTGTGTCTCTAGAGGAGCGTCTCAGGAACGTCATGAACTCATCAGGGACTGGAGGAGGTCATGAGAAACATCTCCACTGGCAGATCTACAGAAAAGCTTTTGTTGCGGAGGGAATCTGAGTTAGTTACAGTAAACACGCTCGCAGCGGCCGTCAGGGGTTAGTGAAGACCACCTGTCCAAACAGTGTGTGAGCGTCTGGA
>NW_025048065.1:292500-307500 GCF_018831695.1 Puntigrus tetrazona | reverse complement strand
AAAAACATCAAGGCGTCGTTACATGAGCAAACACTGGACAGTTATTAGACGGTTTATTAACGTTATTCAGAGCACAGCGCATTGAGTATTATTCATTCTAAATGAATTACCTTTATTGTGAAGTGTTGCCATATTTTGTAATAAAGAGTGACTTTATTAAAACGAGCAAAAATGCAAGCAAGACAGAACAAGACAATGCTTTAAAGTGAGACGATTTCATATAGAAAACGAGAGAAAAACTCTAATAAAGTGTAATAAAGTGATGATATCATCTGAAAGCTGAAATCAGCGGGAAGCAGCCGAACAAACAGCAGCGCGTCGGAGAACTTGGTGTTCCGTGTTTGTGCTGCACACTTCCTGTGAGCTACTTCCTGTTTGGACAGGCCTGATGGGCATTGTGCTGGAGGCGCTCTCTGCCAGCCCACATCATTCCTCAGATCAGCTCATAACTCATAACTTCATCATCAGCGCAGGACCTTCTTCAGGAGCTGCCTGCATCTGCTCGGACTTCTTCTAGAAGAAATATCCACACATTCTTCACTCAAGATGCATTTAATCTACAAGTAAATGGGCATCCACTGTGTTTCTTTTCAGACTTTTGGAAAGAAAACATCCAAAATACACTACACTTTTACTTTTAAAGCACTTCATGTATTTGTGTCGATAGATTTCAATTCAAATACATATTTTTGAACATTTTTCTATTACGCTGTGTTTCAGCGGCACTCAGACACACCGAACTCTACACAGTCTATATCCTGAAGATTTTTACAGAGGTGTTTGTTTATGTATAATTTGCTTGATATTATGTTTTCTATCCGTTCGAAGCAAAAACGAGATTTAATCAAAACTTTCAGTGAAATAAAAGAATTCTGAGACTGACGTCATCCAGCATTTATATTTTTGCACTAGAAATACATGCAAATTATTTGATTAAATAATGACGCGTTATATATATATATATATATATATATATATATATATATATATATATATATATATATATATATATATATATATATATTAATTAAGTATTGGTCTCCTATAGTAGCAATCATTTAAATCATGATAAACACACTTTCATCTTTTTTCTGAAATCATCTTACTGGTCAAGGAAGTGCACCTTGATTTTTATACGAGAAAACTAAATGAGGAAATAATATTTTGCAATATTTAGCTGAAAAGTGGGTGTTAGACGTCAGAATATTTCCTAAAACAATGACTGCATGAATCTTTGACTGGTCTGCTGTTGGAGTGATGTCAGCGGAAAGTCATTTTAGAGATGAACTATTTCCTTTTCAGGTTATCAAGGAAACTACTTTAGAATTGGTGATACTTTATTTAGACAGAAATTGAACTCATAGATTTTGAGTAACTACGTGTCAACTAGCGGCCATTTTGAGGGTCCTCAGTGTCACCAACATAATACTATAGTTTCTGTTAATAAGTTTTAGTAGATTTCATTTTCACATTTTCTGCTGTAGTTTTTTTCTTAAATATATGCATGCATGTTTTTGTATTTATAAATAATAATAAATATACACAATTATTCATTTGACAACACAAAAAATTGAAATTTTGCATTGAAACTGAACGTTTTAGTATAGTATATATATATATATATATATATATATATATATATATATATATATATATATATATATATATATATATATATATACTTAATTTAAAGTAACAAAATGTTATTTTTATTTTATTTTTGTGATTTTTGTTTTTACTAATAACCCTACTCTCAATAGTGATAAGTAAAAACTAAACATAGTCTACTAATACTCTTGTAAGAGTTAAGTTGCCAAGTTAGTTTTTAGTACAGAGTGGTCTATGGAAATAAAGTGTACTTTACGATGAAACCTTGTAGATAAACAGTGAACAGACAGCACATAACAGAGACCTTTTATTTAGGAAAATACTTATATAAATAGATTTACACAGTAGTTCATTATACAACCGTTGTGGTAATAGTTCCTTCATATAGTACTGGTGTGTAGTGGCTTTTCATAGGTGACGTGTGTGTGTGTGTGTGTGTGTGTGTGTGTGTGTGTGTGTGTGACGTCTGTGGGTTCTGTCATGTGTATCTGAAAGCAGAAGGGGGCGTGGCCTGCTGTCATGAGCACGTCAACAGCTCTGAAACAAGCCTCTATTAATATCTGCGGTGATGATAGCGCTTCCTTTTAACAGGGATTTCCTGCCTATCTTTATCCACGCCTGATATAGACTCCAGGGTCAAACCTATTTCAGCTCCGGGCTGGAAATATCTAAAAAAAAGACCCCAAACAAACACCGCAGCCGGTGTGTTCATGTGTGTGTTCGGAGCAAAGCTAAACCTGATCACCAGTCCAGCTCGACTCAGAGACAGAGACCGAATGAATAAATCATCACGGCCAAGGAAACCAAGCTCAACAACAGGAAAGAGACGCTCTGCTGCAGGTGTTCCAGTAAAAACACTTCCTCCGGCTGATGCACAACACACACATGCGTGACCCTGGAGCACAAAACCAGTCATAAGGGTCTATGCACTGAAATTGAGATTCATGCAGCATCTGAATGTTTTTCCACTGATGTCTGGTTTGTTAGGATTGGATAATATTTGTCTGAATCTAAAATCTGAGGGAGCAAATAAATCTAAGTTCTCCAAATTAAGTTCTTCACAATGCATATTACTAATAAAAAAATATGCTTTGATATAATTCTGGTTTCTACATTATCTTCATGGAACATGATCTACTGAATGGGATTTCGGCAAACCTGTGCAATGTATGCCTGGTTTTGTGCTATCCTGAAAAACACTCCTGCAATCACGTCTCGCTCTACGACCCTCATCTTTCCACGCTACGCATGTGCATTTCGCTCTCATATTCACAGTCACCATCGATAAAGTGCGTGCATCAGAAAGTGTAGTGTAGAAGATTAGCACAAAACCTTGGGTCGTTTGTGCCGTCTGGCTGGTTTACCCTCACCAGAATATTCTGTGAATGTTGCATGCAGTTCTGTTTAAAAAGCAAATGTCACAAGTAATGTGAATGCAAAGGACGGTGACACGGAGCTTGTTCCAGATCCACCCACGCATCACACACCGAAACCCCGGCATCATACACAGTCAGCTGAGAGCGCTTCGGTTTCTTTTCCTTCTTTTGGCTCAAGCCTTGATGCCTCGTTTGAAGCCGTGCGTTTGGGAGTGACAGAGTTTCAAGGTGACCACGGACACCAGCGTCAGTCCGAGCGCCAGCGCCACGATCACGCTGATCCACAGCACCTTCCCATCCAGCGACTCACAGTCCTCAGCTCGCAGGGCGCTCACGCTGATCTCCACGCTCTCCGAGTCTCTGGTGAACCAGCAGGTCACAGCCGAGATGTCCGGCACGCTCAGTCTGTCCTGCTGGAGCAGAGTCAGGAGGTACGGGTTTCCGCAGCAGCTCAAGGGGTTTGAGCCCACGTATAGAGTCCGGAGAGATTTCTGCAGAGCCAGCACCGCGTCAGAGGCGAGTGTCACCAAACTGTTATTCTGCAGGTTCAAGGACTCCACAGAGCAATCTCCGCTCCACAGAGAGACCCCCGTGAGTCGGTTCACAGACAGATCCAAGGACTTGAGCTTATGGAAGGAGGTGAAGTCGACAGTTAGGGTTCGGAGCTGGTTTCCTCTCAGAGAAAGATGGGCGAGGGTGGGCTCCAAACCTGAGAGAGAGTACGGGCCCAAGCCCACGTCGGCATTCAGGGAAAGATCCAGAATAAGCAGCGGGCTTCCGTCGAACGCTCCCGGCGGAACCGACTCGAGACTGTTCTCCGAGAGGTACAGATAGCTCAGGGTCGAGATAGAGGACAGTCGGATGCAGTCGTGCGTTTGATTCTTGAGAGAAGGGCAGATGCGAAACAGGTTCTGTTGAAGGTGAAGACTTCGTATGCTGGGGAGCCTCAAGAAAATCCCGGAGTCTAGCGTGCTCAGAGCGTTTCCTTGAAGGTGCAAGACTTCCAAAGCAGCTAGCGTGTTTTGCCCGAAGGACAAGTTCTGCAGATTGTTGTAGCTGATGTCCAGGGTCTTCAGCGAGTTCAGACTAGCCTCTGAATCCACGCTGAAGCTCTCTAAACAGTTATTGCTGATGTTTAGGCTCTCCAGAGAAGCCATGCTGCTGAAGAACGATGATGGAATGGCTTTGAGCTGGTTGTGGCTCAAGTCCAAGTAGAGCAAACTGGGGAGATCCTGGTGCCCCTGATTGGCGCAAAGGCAGAGGGGTTTGTCGTCGTCTGTGAATAGATATCCGCTGGCCTTTAGGTTCTCCAGCTCTTCTAGAGGACCGGAGCAGTTCACGCTTCTCAAGAGGTTTCTGGAGAGGTCCAGGTACATGAGCTTGTTCTTCTGGGGAAGCACGGGGAAGTAGAGGATCTTGTTTTCCCTCAGGTCCAAATACAGAAGCTCGAACTCCAGCTCCGAATCCACGGTCTGGAAACTGGTCAAGCTGTTTTTGCTCAAGTTCAGAGTTCTGAGCCGAACGAGGTTGAAGTCCGTAATGCACGAAATGGAGTTCACCGAAAGATCGAGTTCTGAGAGGCCTGTGAGGGATTCGAAAGCACCTTCTTCGATTTCTATGATGACGTTATTGTGCAGGTCGATGCTCGTTAGAGCCTGAGAGCCGTTGAATGTGTGTCTGCTTATTTTAGTAATGCTGTTCCCGTCTAAAGAGAGCTGTGTGAGGGCCGGGGCGTCGCTCAGGAAGTAATCGCTCATGTCCGTGAACAGACCGTTTCCGGATAAATCCAGACGCCGGACTGATTTGAGTGGCCCGACGGAGGTTTTCAGAGCCGCGTACAGGTCCAGTAAGTTTCTCGACAGGTCCAGCACCTCCAAGCGGCTAGTGTCCTGGAACAGACCTGGCTGGATGAACTGGATCTTGTTGGCCTGGAGGTTCAGGTGATGGACGTTGGAGAGCACTGGAAGCTCGTGGTCTGTGAGGTTCTGCAGGAGGTTTCGAGACAGATCCAAGAGGTGGATGGAGGCCAGCAATCGCTTCGGGACAGTTCTGAGGCTCAGACCACTGCAGTCGACATCCTCGTGGACCTTAAACCAACAAGAATGAGTGCTATTAGCCAACAATATTTACCATTATTCTCTTGTTTCCCAGTATAAATATCTAAACATTCTTAAGATTAATTTACTTGGCAAGTACAATGATTTAAATCTGTGTTCCAAAAAAAATTCTTAGTTTTTGCTTAAAACAAGCAAAAATATCTGCCAGTGGGTAAGAAAAATCATCTTGTTTGAATTAAGTTTTACCCTAGAGGCAATTTTTGGATTTCGAAAAATTTGGATTTTGTTTTTCCTTAGAAAACAAGAATAATTGTCTTAAATCATTTAACTTGTCAGGGAAATAGACCTTGTCAAATATTTTGATCAGTAAGATTTTTAACGTTTATTTTAAAGCAGAAGTCTTTTCTGTTCTCCAAGCGTGCATTTATTTGATCCAAAATACAGCAAAAACACTAACATTTTAAAAGATTTTTATGCTTTAAATTTGGATGTGTGTGTGTATATGTATGTAGAAATATTTTGTAACAGCGTAAATGTCTTTATCATCACTTTTGACCAATTTAAAGCATCCTTGCTAAATAAAATTTCTATTAAATTAAATCACAAAAATAATTTACTATTTAAAATATATTCCAAACACAAAGCAGTTATTTCAAAATGGTAGAAATATTTCAGTTTTTGCTGCCGTCCAGATTAAAAAACAAATGCAGGCTTGGTGAGCAGAAGTTTCATTAAAAAGTGTTCAGAAAGGCCATAGACTTGTGACATCACACAGCTGTTTCCTGGAAGATTTCAACACAATGAACCTCACAGTTTTTAGCGTGACATATGACTTAAAGCAGCTCTCGGTTTACACTATCTGCGCTCCATCTACACTTTATTTATGCTCTCTAGATAACTCCGGGCTTTGGATTTTCCCTCATCTCTGGGGCTGACCCTTTGTTTCCGCCAGGCTTCGGCGAGAGGATGGAGACATAATGGACTGCTGCTGTATTTCATCTTACGCACACTTCCTAGGGCGCTCGTCAGCTGTGTGTCACTGCTGTCCAATCAGACGGATAGAGGAGGTTTCCTGTCCGGAGCACAGTCATCCTGAACTCACTGCCCTTCATCTTATCAGACCCTACGGTTTAGTCTAAGGCTCGTAATCGGAGGATGTTTATGCCTAATATGGTTCTCTAGATGTGGGTCCATTTGGGTCCAATCATCAGTAATTATAATAACTGCTATGTTAGAGATGCACTGAAATTATACATGTTTCTTTTATCCCAAAAATCTGGCTGTAAATATATCAAAATGTAGACCCTCAGATTCCAGGATAGTTGTATCTCAAGACAAATGTTGCCCTCTCATAAAAAACCATACATCAGCGCAGAGATGATTTATTCAGCTGCTTTTGGGCTCCAGGAAAAGAGTTTTTTCCCTACTTTCTAGTCTGGGAGTGTGTTTTCAGTCATGGTCAGACACACAGAACTCACCACTCGGCAGACTGACGGCTCCGCTGGGCGCCTGAAAGACAGGACCGGGTTCACCACGAGCATCAGTATCCAGAGACAGCTTCCCATGATGCTGCAGAGACACAGAACGAGGACGAAAGACATGAGCGTGATGTCACTGCGCAGGCGCTCACGTCACCGCTGCTGTTTTTATCTCGGTGATGTCTGCTGAAGTGGAACATCGACTCTTTCTCGATGTCAACAGATGTGTCACCGATGTCTGGGTCTGGTTTCTGCGTTTGATATTTAACATGAACAGAAACGCCCACACGTGACGAGCGCAGCATGAAAGGTTAATCTCCATTTCCACATTACGTGTCAAATATATATCAGCAGAAATTAACCCTCTGATCTCCAGGCGTTACTCATCATGTGCCAAAATCGAAGGAAGCCGTAAACCACAGACTGCAAGAAATCCTTCTCTCACTTACTATATAAACATTCTCGAGAAATTGCATTTACTTGAAGAGTGATTTAAGATTTAAAATTAAAATGCTAGACATTTTACCAATTCTCATTCATTTGCAGCTGCATGTCTACTAACTCTCAGTGTAGACTAGTAAAGTAAGTTTCTGATAGTATGTTGTGTTAATACTGCTAGTTGACATGTAGTTACTGACTGTTAGTAAAACGTCTGTCGAAATCAAGTGTTACCAAGAAACTGTGTTAAAAAGAGCAAAAACATCCACCAACAAGGTAAGAAAAATCTTAATTCAAAGGTGGAACCAGTGCACTGTATTTTTGATTGTTTTAAGGCAAAACTAACAAAATGTTGATAATTTTTTACAGAAACGAGACTTGATATCTTAAGCCTTTACTCGAACCATAAATGTATCTTGATTCAGGAGCGTTCAGACATTCATACAGAAAACGAGACGAAGCACTCAAAGTGAGAGAGTGATGTGTTGTGATTGTGGTGAAGTGCAGGTGTGTGTGTGTGTGTGTGTGTGTCTCAGGTGTGTCACCTCAGTAGTGTGCTGCTCCGCTGCTCTTCACACTCATGCTGCTCTCCTCCGTCTCGTTTCTCTCAAACACATCCTGTGACAATATCCTGCAAATACTCTTGTTTTTTCCTTCTGCGCTCAAGCCTTGTGTGGGATCGGCCCTCCCTCTCTCTCCTCCCTCCGCTCTCTCTCTGTGTGTGTGTGTGTGTGTGTGTGTCTCTGTCACTCTGTGTGCTTTTCTTTCTTTCTCTTGCTATTTAACTCCCTCCCTCTCTCTCTCTCTCTCTCTCTCTCTCTCTCTCTCTCTCTCTCTCTCTCTCTCTCTCTCTCTCTCTCTCTCTCTCTCTCTCTCTCTCTTTCTCAATGTATTGCTGAAGCAGTGTTTGCATTAAATCTAGAACAGATGTCTTTTTTAATAATAGTATATAAACAAACAAATGCATGAATAAAACGGAACAAATCTGGAATGTATTACTCTGAACAATTTACAATCCTGAGTGTGCTTTGAGGACAGCTGTTTCCAATGAGTGTGAAAGCAGTTTTGATTAAATCTAGAACAGCTGTCTTTTTAATAATGTAATAAACAAACAAATGCATGAATCTCTCTGAACTCTCTCTCGTCTCTCTCTCTCTCTCTCTCTCTCAATCTCTCTCTCTCTCTCTGTCTCTCTCTCTCTCTCTCTCTCTCTGTCTCTCTAATTTCTCTCTCTCTCTGTCTCTTGTTTCTCTCTCTCTCTCTCTCTCTCTCTCTCTCTCTCTCTCTCTCTCTCTCTCTCTCTCTCTCTCTCTCTCTCTCTCTCTCTCTCTCTCTCTCTCTCTCTCTCTCTCTCTCTCTCTCTCTCTCTCTCTCTCTCTCTCTCTCTCTCTCTCTGTCTCTCTCTCTCTCTCTCTCTCTCTCTCTCTCTCTCTCTCTCTCTCTCTCTCTCTCTCTCTCTCTCTCTCTCTCTCTCTCTCTCTCTCTCTCTCTCTCTCTCTCTCTCTCTCTCTCTCTCTCTCTCTCTCTCTCTCTCTCTCTCTCTCTCTCTCTCTCTCTCTCTCTCTCTCTCTCTCTCTCTCTCTCTCTCTCTCTCTCTCTCTCTCTCTCTCTCTCTCTCTCTCTCTCTCTCTCTCTCTCTCTCTCTCTCTCTCTCTCTCTCTCTCTCTCTCTCTCTCTCTCTCTCTCTCTCTCTCTCTCTCTCTCTCTCTCTCTCTCTCTCTCTCTCTCTCTCTCTCTCTCTCTCTCTCTCTCTCTCTCTCTCTCTCTCTCTCTCTCTCTCTCTCTCTCTCTCTCTCTCTCTCTCTCTCTCTCTCTCTCTCTCTCTCTCTCTCTCTCTCTCTCTCTCTCTCTCTCTCTCTCTCTCTAGATTTATACTAGGTTAAATAAGGTATTATATTTCTGTGTGTGTTCCTAAAAATGTTAAACACCGTTCCTTATTAACTTTACCTGCTGTAACGTCTCTCTTATGAAAATGTTATTTCTTGTAGTAAAAATTAAGAAACCTTTTTTTTTTTGCATATTGTTTACCGTTTCCGTCCCCACAGTTTTACTCCAAATACCACGGTAAAACTGTGCTTAGAGTATCAAGATGAATTCGTGGTTACCATGGTTTAAGAATAGTAACCATGTTTTTTTCTTTGTATTTGTAGTAATTTTCGTAAGTGTTGCTTCAATTCAAGTTGAACAAAAGCCTCGCCTCGGTCTGGACGTCTTCAGGGATTCCCGGCTGGAAACACTCTTACTTTTCGCTCGCGCGCTGCTTTTGCTTTTTCTTGTCGTTTCTCGCACGCCTCGCGTCCTGTCGCGTGGAGCAGAGCGTGACGTCATCGCGAGCGTCTGATCAACCGGTGAACAAATCCGTTCCCGCTCTCTATTGGTCATTATAGTGCAGTATTGGTCAGTATTGGTCAGTATAGTTCAGTATTGGTCGTTATAGTTCAGTATTGTTCAGTATAGTGCAGTACTGGTCAATATTGCTCAGAATAGTGCAGTATCGGTCAGTATTTGTCGGTATTGTTCAGTATAGTTCAGTATAGTTCAGTATTGGTCAGTATAGTTCAGTATTGTTCAGTATAGTTCAGTATTGGTCAGTATAGTTCAGTATTGTTCAGTATAGTTCAGTATTGTTCAGTATAATTCAGTATAGTTCAGTATTGGTCAGTATTGGTCAGAATAGTTCAGTATTGGTCAGAATAGTTCAGTATTGTTCAGTATAGTTCAGTATTGTTAAGTATAATTCAGTATAGTTCAGTATTGGTCAGTATTGGTCAGTATAGTTCAGTATAGTTCAGTATAGTTCAGTACTGGTCAGTATTGCTCAGAATAGTTCAGTATTGGTCAGTATTGGTCAGTATAGTTCAGTATTGGTCAGTATAGTTCAGTATTGGTCAGTATAATTCAGAATAGTTCAGTATTGGTCAGTATTGGTCAGTATAGTTCAGTATTGGCCAGTATAATTCAGTATAGTTCAGTATTGGTCAGTATAATTCAGTATAATTCAGTATAGTTCAGTATTGGTCAGTATTGTTCAGTATAGTTCAGTATTGGTCAGTATAATTCAGTATAATTCAGTATAGTTCAGTATTGGTCAGTATAGTTCAGTATTGTTCAGTATAGTTCAGTATTGGTCAGTATAGTTCAGTATTGGTCAGTATAATTCAGTATAGTTCAGTATTGGTCAGTATAGTTCAGTATTGGTCAGTATAATTCAGTATAATTCAGTATAATTCAGTATAGTTCAGTATTGGTCAGTATTGTTCAGTATAGTTCAGTATTGGTCAGTATAATTCAGTATTGTTCAGTATTGGTCAGTATTGTTCAGTATAGTTCAGTATTGGTCAGTATAATTCAGTATTGTTCAGTATAGTTCAGTATTGGTCAGTATAGTTCAGTATTGGTCAGTATAGTTCAGTATAGTTCAGTATTGGTCAGTATAATTCAGTATAATTCAGTATAATTCAGTATAGTTCAGTATTGGTCAGTATTGTTCAGTATAGTTCAGTATTGTTCAGTATTGTTCAGTGTAGTTCAGTATTGGTCAGTATAATTCAGTATTGTTCAGTATTGGTCAGTATTGTTCAGTATAGTTCAGTATTGGTCAGTATAGTTCAGTATTGGTCAATATAATTCAGTATTGTTCAGTATTGGTCAGTATAGTTCAGTATTGGTCAGTATAATTCAGTATAATTCAGTATAATTCAGTATAGTTCAGTATTGGTCAGTATTGTTCAGTATAGTTCAGTATTGGTCAGTATAATTCAGTATTGTTCAGTATTGGTCAGTATAGTTCAGTATTGGTCAGTATAGTTCAGTATTGTTCAGTATTGGTCAGTATAGTTCAGTATTGATGTCTGTGGACGCTCTCTGACTCGGTGGTGTGTGTCTCCATCTAGTGGCTGTTTCATCACATCACTATTCTGCATTTTCTTGTCTGTAGCAAACATTTTTATAGGAAAGGATGAGGAACACAAAAAACACCCTTACAAACACCTCAGTGTGCAGGGACCTGGAGTAACATGAGCTCAGTATAACCATTGTTTTGCCCCTAAAAAATATCATTCAAAATGTATTTGAAATTAATAAAAAGATATTTAAAAAGATATTGGTGTATGAAAGCCGTACATCTGCAATTTGAAAATATAGTTTTATTTCACTTTATTGCAACAAATATTTAACATGTATTTAAAATATTTTGGCCAGAAAAAAACATACAGGTTTTAGAATAATTTGACAGAATTTGCATCTCATTTCTGTAGTAAAATAGTATAAATATATATAAAACAGTTGAACAACACTTTATGAAATGACAAATAATCATAGAGTTTTTTTTCTAAATGGCTTTTAATGATATCAATGTTAAATATGCTTTAATTGTTTTAATAATGCTGTCAAAATATTATTTTAAGCATTAGACTGCAATAATATCCCATCCAGCCTGAACTGATAGTGAAACTAAAGATTTGATCACAATGCTGTTTGCTTTTAGTATTTTATTCCTGCAAAAATTAATTAATAACAAAAGCTGATTTAAATTGATATTTTAATTTTGTTTCCAAAACATGAAATGACTACAAGTTTAAATATTCAACTACACTGCAGTAAAAACCTTTGCTATTGCTTTAATTAAATCAAAAACTCTCAACTGCTTGATAAATAGTTTTATAAACAGACCGGTCTGCTTGTCAAAGTCAATAATAAATTCTCAAAACTCGACAGCAGCTTCCAGAAATCATGTTTTAACGCAGCGGGCTGGTGTATAACCGGTTTACAGTGAAGCACTACTAGTGAACGGGGAGGGGAAGTAGATTTAACGAGAACAGGAAGTGAGCTTCCAAACAGCCTGTGACATCACTGCTTGTTCATGTATTTAAGCTCCTCCCAGAAAGAGCAGCGTCAGACGAGTGAGGCTGCTCTGAACGTCACACAGGTGAGCTCCGGATCCATTACCAAACAATTCTGAGCCGTTTCTTTTCAAAACTGCTTTGCATTTATAAAGATTTATCACATTGATGCAAATACAGTGGAAAGACAGCAAACATTAAATAACTTTTGAATAGGTGATGCATAAAGTGACCAAAGAATGTTGAAGATATTTAAGGGAACATTTGTTTTAATTAACCTTTTGCTTTCAATATCTTTAAATACTGCAGTGTGCAAAAGAAAAACAACAACAACATGTTTTAATGTAATTAAGAGCTCATAAATACTTCACACAGTTATTATACTAAAACTATGATCATAAAAACATTTCGTTTCTTGAAATCTGTGTTGCTTTAGTATCATTGAGTTGCTATATATGTTTTATTATGATTATAAATTATGTTAGTTATGCTTTTGGTTTTCATTTTTGCAGTTGGAGAATCAGTTTGTTGTGCTTTTCTCCAATCAAGTTAAGCTATAAAAATGGCCTTGGAAACTAGCTAAAATAAAACATATTTTTCTATTTGATTTGATTTCAGTTAAGTTTGTGTACTGTGTATATTTATTTTGTGTATATAAATACAAATACATGCATTTATATATTTAAGAAAAATATATAAAAAAAAAATATATATATATATATATATATATATATATATATATATACGCATAATATATATACACGCATATATTATGTAAACAAAAACTTTTATTTTGTATGCAATTAATCGTGATGAATAGTTCGACAGCACAAAAAATTAAATGTAAATATAAAAGGTGATTTATGTTGTCAATAAATGTCACTCTTCCGCCCAGAATGGGTTTCGGCACAAACGGTGAGCTGATGGACGGCAGGTCGAAGGTCAGCTTCTGCTCGGGCTCGTGTCACGCCGAACACATCCTGCAGGTGCTGAACGCGTACCGGCGCAGCGGCACCTTCACCGACGTGGTTCTGCAGGTGGACGGCTGTGAGTTCCCGTGCCATCGAGCCACGCTCTGCGCCAGCAGCGTCTTCTTCCGAACCATGTTCAGCAGCAGCTTCAAGGAGAGCACACAGCCTACGGTCAAGCTGCAGGGCATCTCCGGCTCTGCCATGGACAGCCTGCTGGACTTCATATACGAGGGCCGGCTGAAGCTGGACGAGGAGAACGTGGAGAGCATCTTCCTGGCAGCGTACCAGCTGGACATACCTGTGCTGACCAAGACCTGTGTCCAGTTCCTGCAGGAGCGCGTCTCTCCTTCCAACTGCCTGGGACTCATGGACTTTGCCAGCCTGTACGGTATGAGCTGTCCACTTATCGTATTACAGTATTGCCTTAAAAGTAATGCATTACTTTACTTTTGAGTTACCTTTTAAATCAGGACAGGACTTGTTTGTTTTTAATATAAAAAGTTCTTCTTTTACAAATGTAAAGCTTTTTCACAACAAGATGAATAGCCTCGGTCTGAAGGAAATGTAGTTTCTGGTCTGTTCTGCTGAGGACAGATCAAACTCATCACATGAAGAATATAACGCTGGAGAAGAAAGTGCAACACTATTCAGAAATAACTAAAATTAAATACAAGTAATATGCGCAAGTAATGAAAATTACAAGACCTGTGATTCATTTTTTGGGGTTTGTGACTGAAGGATTTTCTAGACAAAATCAAAATTAAAGTGACTTTTTGCTTAGAACAAGCTAAATAATCTGCCAGTGGGGTAAGGAAAATAGTCTTCTTTCAAACAGAAAACTTGTTTCAAGCGTTTTTTTTTTTTTCAGAAAACAATACAATATTTTTTTCTTGTCTAGAAAATCTATCTAAATTATCTAAATCTTTTTAGATAATTCAGCTGGAAACAAGAAAAAATCTAGACTAGAAAAGCTTTTTTTATGCATTTTTTACAGATTGTAATTCATGTTTTATAGTTTGTGATTAATTTTTACAGTGTATGATCTATCTATACATGCATGATTCATTTATTCAGTGTCTAATCCATGTTTTACAGTGTATGCTCTGCAGCCGCTGCAGGAGCAGTGCCAGACGCTGCTCTACCAGGACTTCCAGGAGGTTCTGCAGCACAAGGAGTTTCTCAGTTTGCCCAAAGCTCGTGTTCTAGAGCTGCTGGCCTGTGAGTGTCTACAGGTGACCGAGGAGGTTCTGGTGACCGCTGCGCTCCGCTGGGTCCATCACCGTCCAGACGAGAGGAAACAGAACCTCAGGGAGCTGTTGGAGCGGCTGCGGTTGCCTCTGCTGGACCTGGCGTTCTTCAGCAGCACTCTGGAGGTGGATGAGTTGGTGCAGGAGTGTGTGGAGCTTCGACCGCTGCTGCAGGAGGCTCGCTTGTACCGGGCCTATGGACGAGAGGTGCAGTCAGAGCGGACAAGACCCCGCCGGTGAGTCTCCAGCACTTCAGCATCACACCCAGCCCAATGCCAGTATAACGCCAGTGTAACGTCAGGGTGATGTCAGTATAACGTCAGTATAATGTCAGGCTTATGTCAGTATAATGCAAGTATAACATCAGTATAACATCAGTATATCGTCAGGGTGATGTCAGTATAACATCGGTATAACATCAGTATAAAATCAGTATAACATTAATATAACATCAGTATAACGTCAGGGTGATGTCAGTATAACATTAGTATAACGTCAGTATAACATCAGTATAACATCAGTATAACATTAGTATAACATTAGTATAACATCAGTATAACATTAGTATAACGTCAGTATAACATCAGTATAACATCAGTATAACATCAGTATAACATTAGTATAACATTAGTATAACATCAGTATAACATTAGTATAACGTCAGGGTGATATCAGTATAACATTAGTATAACATTAGTATAACATCAGTATAACATTAGTATAACATCAGTATAACATCAGTATAATCAGTATAACATTAGTATAACATTAGTATCAGTATAAATTAGTATCAGTATAACATCAGTATAACATTAGTATAACATTAGTATAACATCAGTATAACATTAGTATAACGTCAGGGTGATATCAGTATAACATTAGTATAACATTAGTATAACGTCAGTATAACATCAGTATAACATCAGTATAACATCAGTATAACGTCAGTATAACGTCAGTATAACATCAGTATAACGTCAGGGT
>NW_025048065.1:285000-290000 GCF_018831695.1 Puntigrus tetrazona | reverse complement strand
GGTGGGTGACCAGCACGTCATCAGAGTACTGTTTAAAGCGGCCGGTGAGGTCACACGTTTCTGAACGGTCTGTGTGCAGCTGTACGTGGTCGGTGGTTATAACGGCCGTGAGCGTCTGTCCGGTGTGGAGCGTTACAGTCCTCATGAGAACAGCTGGACCTCTGTTTCTGAGCTGCTGCTGCCGGTCAGTTCGGCCGCTCTGAGCAGCTGCGGCGGGAAGCTGTACGTGATCGGAGGAGCCGTGAGCGAACACAACAACACCGAGCGGGTGAGAGGACACAAATAAAAACACTGAAGTCTTAAACAGCACATCTTTTATTTCAAGACTGCCTTTGTGTCTTTTGGGAGAATTTGCATTATTGATTATTTCCTAAATTAATCTAAACTTAATTATTTTCCTCTGTTTATTTTAATAAATGTGCTGAACACACTCTAATATTTGCGTTCATCTCTTTGTGTTCACGCTGATTTCTAGTCATGTCCTCTTTTAGAAACAAAAGTAGTTTTGGTTTCACGACGAAACGCAGCGTCTCCGGAACATGGCGCCCGCAGCAACGCTAGAAATCACATCATGTGACCTCTTTAAAAAGCCCCCTTTTCACTTTTTTTCAGCAAAATTTTATCTATTAAAAAATGTTATTCTCTTGAAAATTCCTATTCTCTCCTCCAAACTCATTTTGGTCCCGAGGCAGTATGATACAGAGAGGAAAACATGTCTTTCCTCAAAAGCAGGTATAATTAGTAATGAGTAAGGATTTTCATACACACTAATATGAGTTGTGTAGAGTTCAAACAGAGTTACTCATCAGCTGATATGCAACATTTTTTATGCATTTTTAAAATAAAACAAGACAACGTGTCGATGATAATAATAATAATTACAACAGCCCTATTAATACGTTTATTTAACGCTCACACAGTGTTCAGATTAGGATCTGTAGGATTTTTCAAAGCTTTCAAAGAATTCTCTTCTGCTTTCCTTTTAGGCCATAAAATCATTTTACTCAGAATATCAAATAAAGATCACGTTTCCTACCATAAATATATCACTTTAGTTTGCTAAGAACTTCATTTGGACGTCCCTGAAGGTGAACCAGACCTCAGTGGAAAGCCGAAAGTGACCCAATGTGGAAGATTTTGAGTTGTTTTCTTGATGTTTGTGGTGTGTCGCAGGTCCAGTGTTACGACCCGGTCAGTGACAGGTGGTCGTTCGTGTCGTCCTGCCCGTTCTCTCAGCGCTCCATCAGCGCTGTGACCCTCAACGACTGCATCTATGTGACCGGAGGCCTGCTGGACCACATCTACTGCTACAGGCCCGTGACGGACAGCTGGAGCCGAGCCGCGGCGCTGCCCTTCAGACTGGTGCGACACTGACCGCCGGTGACCCCGCCCCCTGCCCTGACCCGACCTGACCTGACCGTGTGTGTGTGTGTGTGTGTGTGTGTGTTTCAGGAGGGCTGTGGGCTGACCGTGTGTGAGGGGAAGGTGTACGTGGTGGGCGGCCGTAATGAAGACTCGGTGGCGGTGGATCAGGTCTGGGCTCTGGATCCGGTGAGCTGTGAGCTGAGCGAGGAGAAGCGGCTGAGCCGCTGTGTGAGTTATCACGGCTGTGTGAGCGTCCTGCAGCGCCTCTGACCCACATTCTGAACAAAACTATTATGTGATAACACCGACGGAAAGCTGTTTAAAATCATGAGATATGAACTTCAGAAGTGCAACATTAGACTAGACTTCTTGCAATTATTTGCCCATTTCCCTTTCATTTACTTTTTTTATCGCATAATTATTGCTTATAAAAGCTTATATCTCATAATTATCTCATAAGAATTAGGGGTTTATCTCACAATTTCTCGTGCCGCAATTCCAAGGTTATCTCACAATTCTGAGTTTTTTGCCACAGAAACAAAATAATGTTGCCGCAGCTTCTAATCTCCAAATTCACAATTTCTATTGGACTGTTAAATCTCAGAGCTGCGAGAGCCCATATTGTGAGATAATGTTTTTCTATAAAAGCTTCCATAAATACCGGTTTCAATCATAAATGACGGTTTCGCGCAACAGAAGTAACGTCTTCCACTGGAGGCCGCGCACATTCAGTTAGAAGTGCCTGAACCTGTTCTCCAGAGGATGAGTTCTAGCTGAAGTAGATAAAACTGACTGCTCTTTAAACGACGTCTGGGGATGTATTTCCTCTCGTGTGTTTGTGCAATCATTACACAACGATTTCTCTTTAAGATATGGACTTGAACTGCTGGAAATCCCAATGTGAATCTGAATCATTCTAGACTGTGAACGACATTCACCTCTTTGTATGTATGATGGTATTATGCACGTATAAATAAAGACTGCATTTTATGTCTCAACCTGCTTTATATCAGCAATACTCTGCACAAACGAAAGCGAAGCGAATGCCGTTTATCTGTCATCGTGAAGGCATGAACCGAGACGGCGTTTAAGTTCCAACTTATCTTTTAGGTATTTACAGAAATATCTGAATGCTGTGGTCAGAATTAGCTGCTGACTCGTGACTCTGTGTATGTGGAGCGTCAGCATTCCCCGAGATGAGACGAGGAAAAACACCACTTTATCATTATTTGATCAACCTTTCTTTGTTTTGTGACGTACTCAGAAACCTAGCACGAGTAAATGTGTTTTTAAGGTGATGTAGTAATATTTAGTTGATGAGTCAAAACAAAACTATTCAAATATTTCCGTGTAGATTTTTTCCTTTAGCTTTTACATAGTTTTAGTGGCTTCCAGAGAAAGATGAAGTGGACATTAAAGACGTGTTTGAGATTGTCGTGGAATAAAGGCTGTGTTTGAAGGCTCAGATTACAGGAATCAGATGATCTTCTGAGGAAAGACACCGGAGAAGCCTAAACCAGGTCCACTTCAGATGAACTCTAGATGAACGTTCTTCTCCGCCTCGAAAGCCTGCGTTCATTCAGAGCACATGCTTGACGTTTTTCACTTGCGTGTTTCTTTAAAAGCTCTTAAGATGTGGAAAAATGAAGAGCAGAAACGAACAGATAAAGACTTCATCAAACCTTAAAAAACCTACATAATAGATCATTTTAATTGCCACTTTTTTCAATTTATATTTATAAGATGTATAATTATAAAGCTAGATAATTCTAGATAATTGTAGGTCATACTTTTTTCTGACATACATTTAAATCTCACAATTCTGACATTTTCCTCAACTGCAAGAATATATTGCTTATATATTATTGCTTTTTTATATCTCACACTTGTCACTCTTTTCTCACAGTTGTGAGTTTATACTTTTACGCGTCTCGCAATTCATATTTTTTCCCTCACAACTGCCAGTTTATATCTCACTATTTATCTCATAAAGTTTTTTTATGCCTTGCGATTATTTTTCTTGCAATCTAGTTTATATCTTTCAATTCCAATTTTCTTGCATTTGTGAGTTTATATCTGACAATTGTAGTTTTTTTTAATATACATATATCAATATGGCGTTTTCGTATGCCTCAGAATTCAAATTTTTTTTTCTCACAATCAAGTTTATATCTCACAACTCAACTTTTGTTTTTATTTTTGACTTTTAGCACGTTCATTTAAATTTTGTAACTTAAAATTACGAGTTTCTATCAGAATTGTAAAATCAGCTGGTTTCCGTACTTTACACTCTCAGACACACAAACACAAGAAACAGACGCTTTCGTTCAGTTTGATATATTTCTATATATGTACGTATAAAATTAGACAGACACGGCTGTTTTCATATACAAAAGGCCAGTAAAACAAGAAGAAAACACAGGAAGTGTATAACAGGCGTTAGTCGATGAAGGCACTCTCATCCACAGTGTTCCAGTTTACATGATCATGTGATAAACGCGATAGTGCTGCAGTCTGAATCAGAAACAGTGCAGGGTTCGCAACTGCAGTACCGAATCGAACCAGTACCAAATCGAATCAGTGCTGATTCGAACCGGTACTAAATCAGTTCTGAATCGAATCAGTTCCAAATCGAACCAGTTTCGAATCAGTACTGAATCGAAGCAGCACTGAATCAGTTCCGAATCGAACTAGTACTGAATCGAACCAGTACCGAATCAGTTCCAAATCGAACCAGTATCAAATCGAATCAGTACCATATCAGTTCCAAATCAAATCAGTTCCAAATCGAACCAGTTTCGAATCAGTACTGAATCGAAGCAGCAGCGAATCAGTTCCGAATCGAACCAGTACTGAATTGAATCAGTACCGAATCAGTTCCAAATCAAATCAGTTCCAAATCGAACCAGTTTCGAATCAGTACTGAATCGAAGCAGCACCGAATCAGTTCCGAATCGAACTAGTACCGAATCAGTTCCAAATCGAACCAGTATCAAATCGAATCAGTACCATATCAGTTCCGAATCGAATCAGTACCGAATCGAACCAGTATTGAATCGAATCAGTACCGACAGGCGTCATGGAATGTGCAGTACAAAACATAATCATCATCTAGGCAAATAAAAACACAATAAAACAACTCCAGCATCAGAAACGCAAAGGAATGGTCTGGCAATGATAATTTTCTCAAAAGTGTTCAAAAGTGTCAGAAATCAAAAACAAAACTTAAGTTACAACAAATGAAATGTACATAAAAAAAACCCAAAAAACCCTTAAGACATAAACATGGGAGTGTTTCGACTCGAATGGCAGCGATGCATTAAATGCGGAATGTAAAGACTAAAACTAACACTGAACACTGGTCATTTCTACACACATACGCTAACAGGATTAGTGTTGTCTTGTTAACAAGCTAACTAGTCTGACCGCGGAGATGAGCTAACCGTCCTCCTCCACAGTTTGGCAGCGTTTGGGATCGTGAAGGGGTGACGATTACCCATCATGCTCCACGATCTTCAGCCGTGATTAGAACGTCAGTTACATGCAGACGATCTCACGAAGACATGCGCTTCACGTCTCACCACGCTAACTAAATAAACATCACCACAGTGAACGTTCTCATAAACAACAACATG
>NW_025048065.1:262500-282500 GCF_018831695.1 Puntigrus tetrazona | reverse complement strand
GCAAACACAAATGGCATGAGAGATGAAAGTAGTATGATTCAAACGCCACAACAGCAGCTGCTCTGATCAAAACACACACGGACCTCGGACAGATGAGACGACACACACACACACACACACACACACACACATGTGAGCTGGCGGGGTTAATGACACACTGCACACTGCAGACACACACCGGTCATGTGACGTCTCATATTTCACACACCACGCAGCAGAAATATTTCCTCCTTTATGTTTTGGTTTATCAGAAGATTCTCTGCAGCTCTGTTTTCATGCTCTCTTCATTAACTCCCTTCAAACACATCACTCCAACGAGCAGCTCTTGAAGGTAATGTTCCCGTGTAAACCTACATCTTTACATTTCATGTCAATAAAACACAATCATATCAAAGATGACTCTTAGACTATTACTACCAGAATTATTGCAGTTAACTAGAACTAAACAAAAGTATAACCATTACTTGAAATTAAACTGCCACGTCAACTTTATTTTTTAAAAACAAAAATAACTAAAACGGGGAAATAAAGTCCTAATAAAAATAAGCTTCAAAATAAGAACTAAAATAGTATCTCAATTATACTGAAATAATACTGCTATTATAATAATAATAAATAACTTTTTTTTAATTATTATATATTCACCACTAATAAAAACTTAAAGTAAATACTATTTTTTTTTCCACATAAGTCCTGACAGTTTGAGTTAAAACGTGTTGATTCTCTTGACTTTACTATAAGCTCTCATTAGTTAACATCAGTTAATACATTAACTAACATTAAAGAGGAATTCATTATTTTTTACTGTATGCATTTGTTAGAATTAGTTAAATAACATACAACTGTCCGTTATTAGTTAATGTTAACAAAAAATAAATAATTAGTGATGTATTAGTAAATATCAAAATTAAAATGAGTTATTAAGTTAACTAATGTTAACTAATGAAAGCCTACTGTAAAGGATTCTCACACAGCTCTACAGTCCTCAGGTCTGCGGTGAAATATGAGATGTTTGTGAGGTTCATCAGGGTTAAACTCAACACTAAACCTGTTTCAGACCCACACAGAGTCTGCTTTAGTCTCAGATCAGACACCATGCTCCATGCAAGAGTTAACCGGTTAAACCACACGAATCGAGATCTTCTGACTCTTTCTGGAGTGTGTTCTGAGTTTAGTTCTGGACAGAAGATGGCGCCGCACGCTTCAGAAACAGCTCTGATCCTCAAATAATCCTTGGTGAGATCGAAAGCTGAAGCGAATCGAAGTGTTCACAGTGACCCTTTTAATCAATCTGAGACTCTTCTTCTTCTTCAGATTTAAAAACTAGAGCGCCATCTTCTGTTAAACTCTACACCCCTTCCAGAGAGGACCTCCACACGTTCAGAAGATCTCAGGACCGAGCTCCACGCGCTTCACCCGTTACACGTACCCTTGGTAGTCGTTACTGGACTCCTGTCGTCTGATGATCAGGTAGGTGACCACGGCGATGATGATGATGCCGATGACGGCCCCGATCACGCCGCCCACGATCACGGCCGTGCTGGACTGAGGAAGAGCCTCTGAACAGAGAAACACTCGCTGAGAGCCGCCATGAAGACTCGCGTTCAGAAGAAAACATCCACGCTTTAACATGCAATACTTGTATGAGGAGAAATTACGTGTTTCTTTTTTAATCCCAAATATCATGTTCCGTGAAAATATTTGGTGGCACTTTATTTTAAAGTACGTTTACCTACATGCACTGTACTCACCCAAGAAAGTACTGTATATTGTAATCTCTACAATTACTCTAAAAGAAAGTGCTACCAGACATTTAGTACATTTTTCTATCAAGACTTCATTTTTGGTTAGTAGTGTGCATTTATAAGAACTTTGTTTGGACAAATTTGGTAATTTGTTATATATATATATATTTTTTTCACACTTGGATAAAAAAATAGTTCTCCATCCAGTTGTGCTCATAAGTTTAAGTATCGCCCGCAGAATGTGCAAAATTAAACATTAATTAAACAAAAAGAGGAGGTATCATAAAAACTGCATGTCATTTTTTATTTAGCACTCTCCTGAACGAGCTATTTCACATAACATGCGCCGAAGACTCGATTACTAACATATTTCAAGGGGGTATGTAAACTTATGAGCACAACTGTACATTTAGGATGCATAAAACTCAATTTCAAAAAACGGACTGGTTTTGTAGCCCGCGGTCACATGTAAGTGCCAGGATGTTCCGGGCGAAGGCGCTCACCTTTCATGACCACCCTGACTTTAATGATGGACACCTGTCCGGAGATGTCTGGAGGATTCTTCACGTCGCAGCTGAACGTCCCGTTGTCCTTGAACTGCATCTGAACCACACGGATCGACACGTCCTTCTTGTTCATGTCTCCGGCCCATTCCACACGAGACTTAAACTGCGGCACGGTACCCGGAAACGGCTTCCCGCCGGAGTAGTAGAAGAACTGCGGAGGAGAAGCGTACGTGAACGTCAACCTCATACGTGACCATGAGCTGAGTGCCGGTGAAGGGCTCTTACTGAGGTGGGCTGTCCGGCTTCTCCCTCCGGAAGGAAGGACCACACCACTGACGCTAAACTACTGATCACTTCTCTAGACTTGAAACTACAGGAAAGAGTGGCTGTGGTCCCGTTCTCCACATACACCTCGGCAGGAGTGAACACGTCTATCGCCGACACGCCACACACACCTGAAACACAATCACACACACACACACGCTGAAATAACACACTTTCACTCTGCTCTGTATAGCATAGAGCTGAACGATTACCACAAAAAACAGACATGATTTACTCAATCATTACATTCACTATAATACACTTCAGTACTTTAGTTAGTTTTCTCCCTTTAAATACAGACATACAGAGCATGTAATAGATGTCATTTAAGGATTTATACCACTTAAAACCATTAAAATAAAACATAAAATATTTAATGATGAAGTCAGGTACTGATTATTTGAGTCTTTATTGTTCGTCTTTTGTGTTTGGCAAAGGCTGGTCATTCGGGTTTTATTAATTAACTATTAAACATTTGCAATAACACGCGATAATGAATAAGTAAATAAGCTATGAATGTAAGTTACAAAATGTTTAGAGGTTGTTTTCGTGAGTAGATGTGTTATAATGTAATGAAGAGGGAGGCTAATGTGCTAACAGAACAATACGAGCTAAACGTCCTGACCTGAGAAACGCGTTAAACTCTCGCACACTCTGTAATTAAATCATCTCCTTCAGAACATTACATTACTACAACACGAGAGATGTTCCTTATAGCTTCGGTTTATGGACTATTCATGTAAAATCACAGATAATAACGTTACCGGAAGCTAGCAGGTTAGCATGCAGCTCCGCTAACGCTCACAGATCATGAGATCAAAACACCTCAGAGAGACACAAATCAAACTCACCAGCGTAAACAAACACCGCGGAGACACACAACAAAACATGGTTGTGTGTGGAAATCGGAAGCCTTATTTCCATCCTTTAGATTTCATAAATATCGTCCGAGTACCGGAACCTCCGCGTTTGTTTACAGCATCAGACTGACGGAGTCTCGACTGATCCCGGATCAGAGTCACCGGCGACCGCGCGGCTGAACCGAACACACCTCTGATCTCAGATCAGACTCACTGCTCAAACTACTGATCTCAGATCAGACTCACTGCTCAAACTACTGATCTCAGATCAGACACACTGCTCAAACTACTGATCTCAGATCAGACTCACTGCTCAAACTACTGATCTCAGATCAGACTCACTGCTCAAACTACTGATCTCAGATCAGACACACTGCTCAAACTACTGATCTCAGATCAGACTCACTGCTCAAACTACTGATCTCAGATCAGACTCACTGCTCAAACTACTGATCTCAGATCAGCTCAAACTACACTCAGACTCACTCAAACTACTGATCTCAGATCAGACTCACTGCTCAAACTACTGATCTCAGATCAGACTCACTGCTCAAACTACTGATCTCAGATCAGACTCACTGCTCAAACTACTGATCTCAGATCAGACACACTACTGATCTCAGATCAGACACACTGCTCAAACTACTGATCTCAGATCAGACTCACTGCTCAAACTACTGATCTCAGATCAGACTCACTGCTCAAACTACTGATCTCAGATCAGACTCACTGCTCAAACTACTGATCTCAGATCAGACTCACTGCTCAAACTACTGATCTCAGATCAGACTCACTGCTCAAACTACTGATCTCAGATCAGACTCACTGCTCAAACTACTGATCTCAGATCAGACTCACTGCTCAAACTACTGATCTCAGATCAGACTCACTGCTTAAACTACTGATCTCAGATCAGACTCACTGCTCAAATACTGATCTCAGATCAGACTCACACTCAAACTAATCTCAAATCAGACTCATTGCTCAAAACTACTGATCTCAGGTCAGACTCACTGATCTCAATGATCTCAGATCAGACTCAAATCTAACTAATCTCAGATCAGACTCTTCAAACTCCTGATCTCAGATGTTTGGTTGGTTGAAAGAATTTTTTTGCTATCTACCTTTTTATCTTAGTTTAACTTTCAGATCAGATTTTTAAACTACTGATCTCAGATCAGACTCACTGATAATATTTCTAATATACAGAATACACTTCTAATCTCAAATCAGACTCATTGCTCAAACTCTACTGATCTCAGGTCAGACTCTCTGATCATATTTTGGACATAATACTCTGATCTCAGGTCAGACTGATCTCAAGTGAGTTATACCAAATCTAATAATGCTGATCTCTTTAGTGTCCTGACCGTCTTTGGTTGGTTGAAAGAATTTTTTTGATATCTACCTTTTTATCTTAGTTTAACTTTATTTATTTTTATAGGAAGATAGGTTTGATACATGTTTTATTTGATGTGTTTTAAGTGATTTATTTTGAACACATCACCTCCGAGTCAAACATATTCAGGAATACCAGGAGGAGTTATATCAGAAAGTAACCAGGCTGATGCAGACGTTTGAGCTCCGCTGAATGAATTTATAGATATTTATACTAGCAAAGTCATTTTTTCTGCAGCTCTGATTGAGGCGGGCTCTCTGTGATTCTGCCAAACCCCGACTCAAAAACACAAAGAAAACCAAAATATTCAGGAATACCAGGAGGACAGCTTCTCAGGAGAAAGTACCCTCAGCGGTGAGAGTACAGCATCGCAGGAGAGTCTGAATAATAACCTAACCCTCAATCAGTACCATCAATACTACACCTCAGTTAGACAAATGTGGAAGTACAGCTCTTATATAAATACATAGATAATAACACATAGTGTAAAGCAGTTAATGAGCTCAAGTCTATTTACAGACTGAGTCTTCTCCTAAAGTCTTGATGTCAAAGCAAAATGGAGGAGGGCTAAAAATATTTCACATTTACAGACAAAAAAATCTGAATATGTTGCATAATAAAGTGCAATGACCTGGTCTACCCACCAGGCAGACGCTTAGTAGGAGCTCATAAATAAACATAAATAGTGCATGAGCATTGTTGGGGAAAGTTATGTATTCAGATTACTAGCAAAGCACCACATTACGTTTTATTTTAAAAGGAAACAAAGTTCCTTTGTTTCTCATGTATTGACTGACAGCTCTGGGGTTGCCATGTTGAGAGAAATCAGGTGTTGTGTGTGGACATGATCTAGACTAAATATCAACATGTATTTACTCAAAAACACATGCAGTGCTCCTTAAAATCAATAAAAACAGATAAATAGAAATTGCATTTTATTAAACAATATCTTTGTTACTGACCTTCGAAGATCTAATTTAATCAGACCAATAAACAAAAATGCCACATTAGTGTTTGATTTGAGTTCTTTCTGAATAGTGTTGAGCTTTCTTCTTCATGTGATGAGGTTTTACTTCAGACTGAAGCTATTCATCTCACTTTTGGTGTGAAAGGACTATATATTTTTTTAAAAAAACTTGTAATTAAAAACAAACAAGCACGTCCTGCCCAGATTTAAAACACAACTTGAAAGTAACATAATGCATCGCTTTCCATAAAAAGTGACTAGGTAACTTTTTCAGGGAGTAACACAATACTGCAAAGCATTACTTTTGAAAGTAACTGATTATAAGCTAGTTATGAGCTGGCTGGGAGTTTATAACTAGTTCATAACCTGAGAGATTGTATGTCAGGTAAAGCATGGGCCTTCAAGAAACCTCTGATTAAAAGGGTGCATGAATATTATTGCTATATATTTTTAATCTCATCTCTTTAACATTTGATCACTAACACCTAAAATAAAACCAAAGATGTGAAACTGTCATCTGCACTTTACATGTAGAATTAACTTTATTTACATCTGGAAGTGCTTTGAACACAAGACTCGACATTTATTTTGTATCTGAAATAAACATCTTCATCAAGATCTCCAACATCCTGGTCATGCCTTAAATCATATCTGAATCCAGAAATAATCTGTTTATTTTCACCTCATACTCCCGAGGATTACGAAGGACACGTTTCCGCCTTTAAAACAAAGTAAAAGTCTTCTGTCGTAAAGTACTTCCGGTGTGTGTCGCGCTAGCAGCGGCCGTTACGCAGCGCCTCTGAGTTTTATCGAGTGATTTAATCTCACAAATCGTTTAATATGGCCACGTTTTTCGGGGAGGTTTTATCGGTGTACTCCAGAGCTGTCGAAGAGGATGAGTATGATGATATGACGAATGAAAACGAGGAAGATGAGCAGATCCGCCGCGAAATAGAGGAGAAGAGGTGAAGTCACGTGTCATATTTATTCCTAATCTAACGAACAGAGTCAGTAATATCTCAGAGAAAGTCTGAATCAGTTTAATTAGAGAAAGAATAACAGTTTCGGGGTAGTTTCGGTTTCAGTTCAGAAGAGTCTGTGCTGATCACGTGATTCTGAGCATCATTAGCCGCCTAATAAATCATATAAACTCTGAAATTATTATACAATATTGATTGTAGAGTACATAAGGTTAAGTCAGACAAAAGCTTTCGAAATTAAGGTTTTTACATTTTTTAAAGACGTCTCTTCTGGTCTCCAGGTCTGCATTCATTTAATCCAAAATAAAAATATAAAATATGAAATATTTTTACTGTAACTGCTTTCTGTCTGAACATCTATGAAATGTAATTTATTCCTGTGATTTTAAATGTGAATTCTCAGCATCATCGCTCCAGGCTTTGATCAATTTAAAGCATCCTCGTTAAATAAAAGTATTAATTTCCACCCCCACCCATTCTAAACAATAAATTAATTAAAATAGAAACAATATTTTATGATGTTACAAACGCCTTTTATTTCAGATAAACGCTGATCTGTGGATCTTTAATGTTTCTAATCATTGAATCAGTATATTATTCTGATTTCTGAAGATCGCGTGATGCTGAAGACCGGAGGAATGATGCAGAAAAACAGAAATAAACGACACTTTAACACACATTCAGAGAGGAAAGGCTGTTTTAAATGCTTGAAGTGTTTCTCAGGAGTGTGTCTGTGTGTGTCTGTGTATGTGTGTGTGTGTGTGTTCTCTCAGGTGTGTTCAGGTCCGCTGGCTCTCTGAGACGGAGGGCCCCGTGCCGTGCTCCGATCTGATCGTCTCCGTGGGTCCGAGCGCCGCCGGTGAGTTTAAAGCAGCGTCCGAGCGTCCGTCCGGTGTGTGTGTGACTCTGACTTCACTCGCTCTGTTTCAGGATTCGTCTCGGCGTACGTCCTGAGCTCCGGGGACTGGACCCCGCTGGCCTGGGTCTCTCTCTGGAACGAGCGGAGCCCGGGAGCGGGACGACCGGACGCGGCCCCGGGCCCCGGAGAGCCGTCCTGTGTCCTGTACCAGCAGAAACACAACCCAGCGGTATACACACACACACACACACACACACACACTGTACGAGTCGAGGTAGAGATCATGTCAGATGTGTGTAAAGCTGGTCCTCTGACCGCGGGCAGGTGCTGGTGTGTCGGTGCTCGTGCTTCGTGGCTGAAGACCAGCAGCTGGAGTGGACCGAGAAGGTGAGCGCGGACGGAGCGGTCATTGGTCAGCGCTCCGGAGCCGAGGCTCACTGGTGTTTCTGTCGGTCCTCAGGTGCTGGGCTGCGTCCAGACGAGGGATCTGAAGGTGACCGTTCTGTCCGACTGCAGCGCGGCCGAGTACAAGACGTCAGACTACCTGAGCGAGAGCGCCGGGCCCTTCCTGCGCTCCCTGAGGACCGCCGCGCACACGGGCCCCGTGGCCAGTCCGGCCCTCGAGCCGCCCAACATCAGCAGCGGCCTGGCGGCGGCAGGTACCTCCACCGGCTTCTCTTCATGTACCATAACACACTAACCTCTGGCGTGTGTTAGTGACACCAGGATTTTCTGGTCAAATAAAAAGTAGTGTGACTAATTGAAAAAGTAACTTGTTTCTTGTTTGTAATAATTCTACTGTAATCAGGTTCTGAGCATTCATAGAATTCATCACAAGGTGTTCTTGTTACAGTGTACTTCTACAGTAATTCTACAGTTAAATACTGAATAATATTAATAAATACTGTACTTACTGTATGGTTAGGGTTTGAGTTACATGTAATTATAATTTATTGTTATTATAATAGTAAGTACATGGAACAAGGAGACGTTAAGGTACACATTTTTGTAACTTGATTACTAATCCAGTGTGTGTGTGTGTGTGTGTGTGTGTGTGTGTGTGTGTGTGTGTGCTCAGTCACTGTCAGGTTCAGCAGATATCAGCTGTTCTCTATCAGTGCTACAGTGATGTTCCTCATCCAGACTCCCTCAGCATGCAGACGTACAGAGCAGCTGTGAGCTCTGTGCTGAAGGTGAGTAACCTGACCGTCTCTGATCTTCTCTGAAGGTCTCGCTGAGGTCTCTGAGGTGTTTCTGATCTTCTCTGAGGGTCTCTCTGAGGTCTCTGAGGTGTTTCTGATCTTCTCTGAGGGTCTTTCTAAAGTCTCTTGAGGTGTTTCTGATCTTCTCTGAAGGTCTCTCTGAGGTCTCTGAGGTGTTTCTGATCTTCTCTGAAGGTCTTTCTAAGGTCTCTCTGAGGTCTCTGAGGTGTTTCTGATCTTCTCTGAAGGTCTCTCTGAGGTTTCTGAGGTGTTTCTGATCTTCTCTTGATTGCAGCTGGATCTGAGTCCCAGCGCAGACGAGCTGCAGAAGATCACACGAGTCGGCGAGCTTCAGAGCAACCTCTACACATGAAGAAAGCTCTGTGCTTGAGTTTGTACATTAAAGATGTGATGTTGATTTATCTTGCTGTGATGTCAGTGTCTTTATTTAGTTTGAGGGAATTGGACACGAGGTGGCGCCACAACCATCACTTACTACAAACAGCTGCTCAAAAAAACCTGAAACCAATAGATTTTGTTATAAAAATATATATATATATATTAATAATAATAATTGTATTTTGCCATTTATTTTTATTATGGGAATATTTATTATAATTTTAATGTTTAATTAAAAAAAGACCTTTTCATATATTTAAAAAAAGCAGTAAATATCAATTAGAAAATAAAGCAATGAAACCTCAACAAAAGTCACTTAAATACAGATAATTGCAATCTTGTTTTTAACATTTAAATAATTTGATTACAGTTCCTGCTTATTTCATAATGTATTATAGGTATTTTTATTAGAATTTGGATTTTAAATTGAAATGAAATTATGAGTTATTTTTACTATTCTACTAAACATGCAACAAATTCTTTTATCAAAAGCTCAATGAAGGTTGTTCCTGGTCTGTTCATCAGAGACTCTTCTCAGCGTGAACGTGTCTGCTCTGAGGAGGATGGTGTGTGTTTCTCGGCTCAATATTCAGTGCCATGTTTCACGGTGATGCTGTGAGTGTGAAGACGTTCAGCAGGAGCCGTGAGAAGCTCACTGTGTCCCTGTCAAAGATCTCAGGTCTTCCCACGCCCTGCTCATCAACACACACACACACACACACACACACGCTCGTCCTTGTTCCAGTCTGCATGTGTCAGCTAGTTCTGAAGTGAAAGAGGAATTCCAGAGTTCCACAAACGTCAGCGTGCTTGATATGAGACGCACCCACACACACACACACACACACACACACACACACTGGAGAATATGTCTGATCATGCTCTGTAATGATCACATGTTCTACACCATAGTTTACAGCTTTTCATAACTACATAACGTTAGAAGAGCCCATGTCTCACTCTCTCTCATTCACTTGAAGTTCAGTTCTTTGTTATTTTATATCATTTTATCTTAAGCTCAAGGTCCATGTTCTGAGTGGTTGCTAATGTTTCTAGGTTTTTAAATGGTTGCTAAGGTTTCTGGGTTGTTGCTAGGGTGTGCTGGGTGGTTGCTAGGATGTTGTGAATGCTTGCTAAGATTCCTGGGTTTGTTGCTAAGTGGTCGCTAAGGTTTCTGGGTTGTTGCTAGGTGGTTGCTATGGGTTTTTAAAAGGTTGGTTTCTATGATGTGCAGGGTTGTTGCTAAGGTTTCTAGATTTTTAGGAGGTTGCTAGGATGTGGTTGCTAAGTTTTCTGGGTTGTTGCTAGGGTGTGCTGGGTGGTTGCTGGAATGTTGTAAATGGTTGCTAAGATTGCTACAACGTGCATGGTTGTTGCTAGGGTATGCTGGGTGGTTGCTAGTGTCTAGGTTTTTGGTGGTTGCTAGGATTTTGTGAGTGGTTTCTAAGGTTTCCGGGTTGTTGCTGGGTGGTTGCTAGGGTGCTCTAGGTTCTTTTTATGTGGATGCTACAGTGTTCTGTGTGGTTGCTAGGGCAATCTGAGTGGTTGCGAAGGTTTCTGGGTTGTTGTTGTTGTTAGGTGGTTAATATGGTGTTGTGGGCTTTTTAGGTGGTTGCTAAGGTGTCCGGGTTGTTGGGCTGTAGTGTGTTGGGTGTTCTGGTCGTTGTTAGGTTCGGTTAAATGTTAAAGTGGAGAAATCTTGCCTAGGAAGTTAGTAAAAGTTAGTTCAACTGTTGACAAGCTTACATCCACCAGAAGACTAACACAATCTGCTTTAACCGCCTCGGGTCAGTATGAGCATTAGTAATGTTGACAGTTGAGTTAGCAAACAGTTAGTGAAGTGTTGAGGGGAAATCCCTGCGATGATGCATCCGTCTCTCACACACACACACACACACACACACTGCACCTCACCTTAATAGGTACAGGAAGTTGAGTTCATGCAGAAGCAGTTTGATAAACGCTCCTAAACACAGGTGTGTCTGTCTGTGTTTACCCATCGCTGACTAGTCCTTTATTACCAGACCTCAGGTTATCTCACAGATAAATAATTAACCCAAACAATCATCAGCGAGGCCTCGATCGTATCAGTGTGAATTCAGATTGACTCAGTAAACGTGTTCACATGCGTCACGATCCGACCGCACTGAACATCCAGGACCGTCTCAACACGCCTGCCGCCAGAAATCTGCATGTGTGGGATTGCGCAAATGTTCTCGGCTTTGCTGTTTGAGAGCTTCGCTGCTGCGTGTCGTATCTGAACAGAGGAAGTTCAGCTCGGGGTCACTGCGGCTTCAAGGCCGTCCTGCGATTGTGTGAATACAAGACGAGATTCCTGTCCGACGAGCACACGCTGTGCTGAATTCAAACTCGAGGAGGAGGAGGAGCTAAAGAGCGTGACTCCTCCCCCGGCCCGGAGCTGATCGTAAGTGACGCTCCAGCAAGACGTTCCCAAGAAACACCCACAGCATGTCAATCATCAGCTCTTTGTTTGTGTCTCGGAGGCTGGCTTAGCAGGTCCAGCGCCGTGTGTGTGTGTGTGTGTGTGTGTGTGTGTGTGTGAGAGAGAGTGTGTGTGTGTGTGTGTGTGGGCGCATTCAGCAGAGGCGGATTCATGCAGATACCTGTGAGAGACTGCTCCAGACCGCCTGTGAATCTGACTCAGTGCTAAAGATCAATCTGTACAGTGTGCTCGCAACCCAGCTAGGAGGTTCGATTCCCAGGGAATGCAGAAGCATGCATAGAGTACACATACACACATTGGTGACCACAATGAAAAAAGGTTTTAAATCAGTTAATTGATCTATTTTTGGCATAATTTTTGTCTGGACCCTGAGCATAAAATCTGTAGAAATAGTTAAAAATTATAGTTAAAATTATACATTTTTCTTTTATGCCAAAACTCTGTAGGATATTAAATTTGTTCCATTAAGATATTCTGTCAAAATCGTAAAAGTTAATTTTTAAATCAAGATATTTTTACCCAGCCTTAATAATATATACACACGACGTGGGCCTAATTAATGTACTTCACAAACAAAATAGTTTTCAGTTTTCTCAGCAGTCAGACTTCTCTGTAATAGTGAACTGTGTTTTCCTGCTCAGTGAAATAAAGATAAAGACATAAAGTCTCGCAGGGACTCGCTGCAGCCTTTTAATGAAACGTGTGCTGGTTGCCACGACGACGTGACGTCAAGCTGCTCTAATGACCGGCCTTTATTACATTACAGGGAAAAGCCCAATAAAACTCTGTGTGTGTGTGTGTGTGAGTGTATGTGTGTGTGTGTGTGTGAGTGTGTGTGTATGTGTGTGTGTGTGTGTGAGTGTGTGTGTGTGTGTGTGTGTGTGTGTGTGTGTGCTAGTTTAACTAGAGCCAAATGTCCTCACTTTTATTGTGAAATACTTTGGCAACCCATTAGTGAGGCTTGACTGCTCTTCACTAATAGTTGAATCAGTTAAATCATGTGTTAGATGACAGAATATATCATTAACCTCACGATAGCCAAACAAAGGTGTGTGTGTGTGTGTGTGTGTGTGTTTCTCTACGACACACTCAAGTACAGTGGGTTTGAATCAGAACGGCTGACTCAGAATCCCTCCTGAATCATTCTGGTGTACAGTAGAGTACAGCTGCGTGTGTTTTGACTGCGTTCTTTTAGATGGATGCACTTTTCATTCAACACAACAGAAGATGCATTTCTCATTAATGCCAAAAACCATTATTAAGAAAGATCATGTTCCATTTCCTACCGTAAATATATCAGAAGTGTTTTATTAGTATTAGTATATGCATTGCTGAAAACTTCATTTGCACAACATTAAAGGCTATTTTCTCAATATTTAGATTATTTAGATTCCAGATTTCCAATATACCTCAGCCCAATATTGCCTTCTCCTAACAAACCTTATCTATTCAGTGTTGCAGAGGATGTACTTCATAACATTGACCCCTTTTTTTGGTGCAGGGTCACAAGGTCATACACCACATGAGGGAAAATGGGAGAATTATCGCATTAATGCATTAAAACGGTTTTAGAAAAATATAAAAACTCAATAAACATCATTAGGTAATCGTATAATGTACACAGAAGCAGACATGATCCCATATTACGAATTATTCCTTCTAATAAAAACTGCTAGAAAAACGCTTAATGTGGTTTAAAGCATTAACCCAGGGTGTCCAAACACATTATTAATAAAGCGTATTATGTACAGATGAGTCCAAAATAAGAATGCAACCCATAATTACGTGTTAAGGTCAATAAATGGGTTAAGACTGTGTTTTTAAAATGCCAAACTCAGTAAACACAGTAATAAATCATACTATGTGCAGTATCTTATGATTTATTAATAATGTGTTTAATGAGTTTGGTTTTTAATTAGTGCAATATTAAAGGTACTGTTATATATATTAATTTATATATATATATATATATATATATATATATATATATATATATATATATATATATATATATATATATATATATATATATATATAATTTTTATTTTAATTTTTTTTAACCCTGAGCCTGCTCCAGAGAAGTTGTGAAAAAAGCCCCACTTATAGACACTTAATTTATTCCAACATTTGAGGGGGAAACCATTCAACTGTGATAAAAACACAATTGGAGTGAAGATGAATCTAATTATTACCTTTTAGTCAGAAACGTCCGTTCAGGAAACCCGTGAGCCCTTACCTGAGCACATCACGTGCTGATTTGAATAGAGAAGAACTCAACGCTTAAAACGGCGGATCAATCAAAAGAAGCCCCGCCTTCTTTTTAAATAGCCAATCACTGATCTGTGAAGTCAGCGCGCGAGAAGCTCCGGTTGCTATAGAAACAGTCAGTATTCTGAGACGTGCGCCTGGGACAAGCTTTTTATAACGCTATGTCAGCAACAGAAACAACAATTATTGGGCAGTTGTCGTCAGATTTCAAATATTAAAATTTAATCGTAAGCTGTGACGTTTTTTTAACAAAGAGATGCCCTCGGCGCCCGAGAGGGGCTTCAAAGATGGCCGCCGAGTGACGCGATCAGTGTTTAGTGACCCAGGGTGAACTAGTTAAACGACTAGTTAAACAGACCTTGTGTGTGTGTGTTTTAAAACAGGTTTAACACAAGGTTTTAAAAAGGTGGATAATGAAGAATAAGCTGTCCAATATAGTTAATTAATTGGAGCATTTCTGGTAAAAAACATGGTTGTGGATGCCTGTGGATGAGGGGGAATAATTAGATGAAAATACACTAGTTTCTAGTAACAGATAAGCTGGGGTTAAGCGTGGTGTCAGTGGCTCTATTGTTAGATTTAGTTTAAATATGTTACAGAACTGGTTACTGAACAGATAATATCAGCTTGGTTCCTGATCCTTTCTCATCTCAGATGGATCATTCTCTGTTTGTCTGGCAATAAATCATCTCTCATGATGTTTGTAATTGGCTTTTAGGGGCATACAATAACACACACACACACACACACACACACTCATTCATCAGTGACGCGTGTGTGTGTGTGTGTGTGTGTGTTTCAGGCTGTATGCAGACGGCAGCTGTGTATGAAGAGCATCGGCTGAGTTTCTATCAGGAGTGTTGACTCAGCTGTGTGTGTGTGTGTGTGTGTGTGTGTGTGTGTGTGTGTGTGAGAGAGAGCTGCGGGTTAAACACACTCAACCACAAGCTTCTGTGAGTCACTAAAGCGGCTTTCTAACCAGGGGTCCGGGGTCCACCAGGGGCCTCAAAGTGACTTAAAAGAAAACCAAAACAAGCTTATAAGTTAAAAGAAGTAAAAATGTATGTTAAAAATTAAAAATTATCAAAATACCAGAGTGTGCTTTTAAAACATAGGAATCTCAGTGTACTGAAACTAATAGGTTTCTTCTTATTAGAAACTTATTAGTTTGCTTGCAGTCATATAACTGTTCTTACTACACACACTAACTTCAGACAAACATCTCACACACACACACACACACACACTCACAGAGAAACCGTCTCCAAACGTCACGTCATTTAAAGAGAATTTATTTGTTGATTTTCACAGAGATACTGAACCGCTGGCAGCGTTTACTCATGACAAAGATACACGTCTGAACAGATTCTCATGAATCAAACACACAGATCCTGAAGAACATGTTTCCCCAGGTGTGTGTGTGTGTGTGTGTGTGTGTGTGAGACGCTCAAAACAGCGCTGCTTTGACTAATAAAGGCTTGATAGTAAAGAGAGAAGCTGGCTCTCTTAAAAACACTTGAACAGATCAATAAAAGTCATCATCATAAAACTCTTTTCATATTTCTCTGCAAAACAGACCGGCTCTGAAGAGAACTGTACATAAACCACCGAAACACACACCTCACTTATATACAGACAGACAGAAGGACACCGTGAGGAAGAAATCACACGCTTTCTGTATAAATTAAGATAATAATAAACGTCTTCTTCCTGCGCAGACGTCAGCACACATTGATCCTGAGATCAGAACCAGACAATCATCGTCGAAGGCAGCGTTCAGCTTCAGTCCAGGTTCACCGCATCCTAACTTTGGTAAACGTAAACATTCAGACGCGAAACCTCCACGTCCCTTTGACCTGAGCAGAAACCAGCGGCGCAGGAACACAGAAATAAACTCTTTCCCCGTCAGCGTTCAGGCCGAGCGTGTCAAGGACATTTAGTGTATGAATATCTGAACATGCAATACATCAAAATAAAGATCAGACCCTCTGCTTCCAAAAATAGTCATATAATAATAATAATAATAATCATCTGTCTTATTCTAGCTTCAAGCATTGTTAGCGTCGTGAATATGTAGGTTTCATAAAAAGCAACACTTTGAGCAAAAAGCTGAGAAAAATCGCATTTTTAATCAAACACTACATCAGGATCATATCCAGTAACGTAACCGAAGCAGCAGATGGATCCATCTTCACGCGCTCTCAGACTCGCTGCGGGTTTCTGCGTCTTCCTCGCCGCCGCTTCTGTTTTCGAGCGACTCTGTGCTCGTTCAGGAGCGACCCCTAGAGAAACAGCACTCGGCGCGCGGGGAGGAAAGAGTTCAGAGTTCAGAGCGATCGTCTCTCAGAAAGGCCACCAGAAGGGATTCAAACCTGAAAAAGCGCGTCTCAATAAATCGGCGGCTCAGGACCTCCTGGCCGAGTCAAAGTGTGGGTTCAGGTCAGCGTGAACCGCTCTCTTCAAACACAGACCTGCTCCGAGGTCCGGACGTGGCGTGAGCTCTCAGTCCTCGGTGTCCGGCTGAACTCCCAGCATGCCGTGCAGCTCCTCCACCGTGTATCCCAGCAGGTTCTGCAGGTCGCAGACGAAGCGGTAGACGTAGCGCTTCCCCGACGTCTTGTGGATGATGTTCTTGTCGTAGTAGTAGCGCAGGCCTCGGCTCAGCTTCTCGTAGTTCATCTTCGGCTTGTTCTTCCTCTTTCCCCAGCGCCGCGCCACCTGACGAACACAGACTTCACGTCAACACCAGCAAAGAAAGAAACAAGAGGCTGTGTTTGGGGTCATTCAGCTCCTTTCTCTCTCATCGGTTCGAGGGAGAGGATTAGAGCGATGTGTAGCTAGACTTGTTCTTAGAAGCCTGAAGATGGAGCTTCCTTCAAAATAAATGTTTCCGTGAAAGCCCAGAACGAACAGCTGTTTAAATGCTATATCTCTTGCAAGAGTAGAAATTAGGAAAACCGTATGGCCATTTATTTCATGTAGTGCAGCAGTGTATGAATTATTTATTATCGCTGTTCTTATTATTCTAGTTTAATTTGCCTGAAGCGTGCAAGTGTAGGTTAGACCGAGTTTGAGCTGGAGTTTTTTAAAGTGCATTAGATGCAAGAAAGTGCCAAATAAATGTGTGCCGTTCTGTCTGTTTGTGTGACTCTGAATCTGAGGGCGGCTGACCTCGTCGGGGTCGGTGAGCTTGAACTCCCAGCCGTCTCCGGTCCAGCTGATGATGCTCTGACAGCTCGTGTCGGTCAGCAGCTCCAGCAGGAACTGCCACAGCTGGATGGGGCCACTTCCTGTTGAGCACAAATCATCAGACCTTAAGCACATGGCCATATTTGCTGAAACGCAACACTGGACATTTAGAGACATATATTTTAAATAGATATGTATTATTAATATTAATGCATTGATAAGATTTATAAATGGGCATATTTTAAAACAGAATAATAAATATAGATATGAATTACTGCCGTTTTAAATGTGGGGTTTATACATATAAAATATTCATTTCTACATTATTAATAAAATGCTATATATTAACACTAACAAAAAAAAAAAAAAAAAAAAAAAAAAAAAAAATAAATAAATAAATATATATATATATATATATATATATATATATATATATATATATATATATATATATATATATATATATATATATATATACAAAATTTCAATATTTATCCTTGTTAATGCATACTTTAAATAGGAGTTCAAATAATAAATCCAGATATTAATTTTTAATAAATATTAATAGTTGTTCAAAGCAATGCATATTTTAAATTTAGGTCAAAAAATAATACATTTACATTTTTATTATTAATAACTAATCACTTATATCCATGAATATTTACACTAGAGGTCTACTTTAAATATTGTAATTCTTATTATTAATACATTTTAATAAGTTATATCATCCATTTGAAAAAGGAAAGTATTAAGAAATGTTAACCATTGTTTTTATAATCAATGCATATTTTTAAATCAACAACTTCATTTTAAAGAGTTAATGTTAATGTTTCTGAGTAATGAAGCTGAAGTGTACCGGTGAAGCCGGCGAGGACCGCAGCGGGGATGACCGGCTTGCCCTGCTCCAGCGGCTCGTTCCTCTCCTGGACGTAGTCTTTGAAGGACAGGCCTTGTTTGCCGAGGCCCAGCGGAGCCAGGCCGAGCTCCTCCTCGAAGCTGTCGTAGGACGGGACTCGCTGGGCGTCTGCGAGGGACGAGTGACTTCCCCAGGACCGGAGCACGCTCTCGGAGCCGTCTGCGCTGTCCACGCTCTCCAGAGACGACACTGAGGAGCACACGCCAGCGGCAAGAGCTTACTAAACGGCCTCGCTTCTCCTACTTAACATTTCAAGTCAGTGTTAAAAATGTATTCGTCTTTGAATCACTCATTGTGATTCATCCAGCAATGAATCTAGTGAACCTTGAGTGAGTCGTTGAATCATTCCCTTCATAAATTACAGTAAAAAGAGTTTTAAGAACAGGTCTCCAGACTGAAGGTGTTGGAGTTTGTTCCTGCTGAAGCTGACCTGCGCTCCTCTCCCGGCCGGAGTAGCTGACGCTGACCGTGCTGAGCTGAGGTCTGGGGTACATGGACGCCTGCTGACCCGAGTCCTCGGACGCCTCGAAGAGCTCCCGCAGGAGACTGCCACGGACATCAGGGACCTTCAGAGAACAGTCGTCTAGACCGAGACCTGCTCACACACACACATCAGAGTTATTATACACACACTATTTATATATATTTTTATTTATTTGCAGATGAAGGAGACTTACTGCCGCCGGTCCAGCTGCTCTCAGACGAGCGACTCAAGACTTTGGCCTCGTCGTCCTCCTGACACGCTGCAGGAGAAAACACACGAGTCAGACGAGAGCTGGAGCGTCGGCCCGGTCCCTAGAGGAAGTCTGAATCCTCCCTTACCTCTCATCATCTGCTCCAGGTGCTCCCACAGGATATCTCCCACGAAGTCCGGAGCCAGGTCCAGGAAGCCGTCCTTCCCCAGGTCACACAGCTCCTGCCCGCTCATGTCAAACTTGAAGAAGCTGATGTTGGTCAGACTGAACTCTCCGGAGGCCCAGTACAGCCACTGCAGGACGTGCTGCTTGGTCCACTTACATGGGTCTGAAGAGAGAGCGAGCGTTAGAACACGGCCGAGCGGCTCCGAACAGACCCCAGATCAGCACAGACTCACTGCTGGAGATCCCGCAGACGCGCTGGACCTTGGAGAAGCCGTTGAAGCTGTCCTTCAGCGCCTGACTGACCACAGCTTTACTGCAGGGGGTCAGCAGAGGAACATCTACAGACAACAGCACACAAGCACTCAGTGACTTCTGGACACAGCTATGAACATGGAAACATCTGACAACAAACATTCACATCAATGCATATCTTAAATGAGCATTTATTCCTGATAAATATGACATTCGTGTTTATTCGTATCAATGCATATTTCAAATAAAAATGAGAAACAGTCTACATTTTCATCATTCAGAAATATATATATTAATTATCAATGCCTGTTTGAAATAGAGGTTAGAATAATAAAAATAACTTTTTAATATTAATAAGAACAAAAATAAGACAATATCAATGCCTACTTAAGGTTAGAATATTTCTTTTTATTTAAAAAAAAGGATTAATATTATTTATATTTTTGCCCATTTAATCTAATTACATTTTTATGATTAATAAATAAATGCATATTTATATCAATTCATATTTGAAATAGAGGTTAGAATATGTCTGTTATGTTCATTAATATTAATACCTATTTTAATCAATTCATAATTTAAATCAAAGCATAATTTCCCTTATTCTAATCACCCAATAATAACAAAATAGCTAAAGATATATTGCAGTAGTTTTTGTACCATGTTGGACACTTAATGCATCTAATATGTTCTCCCTCCTGAAGCGTTCTGATAAACTGTGTTTGTGCTGCTTTGATTTACCCTGAGAGAAACAGTCCAGACCGGACGGGACCTCCTGAGCGGCCTGCTCCTCCTCGACCGGATAGAAGC
>NW_025048065.1:232500-237500 GCF_018831695.1 Puntigrus tetrazona | reverse complement strand
CATTTGTTTGAGTACAAGGATTTATTCTCAAGAGTCAGTGATTCATGACAGTGGAGGATGAAGATGTGTTCTTCCTCTTAACTTCATTGATTTAGCGTAAAGAAAGTTTGTGAAAGTTCATGTCTGTATTAAGACTGTTCTTCTGGTTAAAGAGTAGTTTTTAACACGCTATAGATACGATACACGGCCAGTGAAATTAAGAAGAAGAATAAATCATTTTAAACGAGGGATAGTTAATTTTTTTGCTGACAAACGTTATGCTCAAGTGTTGTTTGGTTCCTGATGTTCCACTGAAGAAGAACAGGTTTGAAACATGAGGAGGATGAAAGATGATTTAAAGAGTGGACTGTCTCTTTAAGATCCAGGCGGTCTGAATCACACGCGTGTTTGAGGAGATGTTTGAACACGGAGTCCGTGGAGAGACGATGAGGAGATGATTCGCACAGATGTGTGGTGAATGTAGAACTCATCAGACGTCGCTCATGTTTATGATAATATACTGATTCCTTCGGAGCATTTCTCACAGAAATAGTGACGATGCTGAAAGAGAAATGGCTTGTTTGTATTATGAACTCGTGATCTTAATATCGTAAAGTTTGATATTATCTCTATCTTTTTCCCTGAAGTCCACTCAGGGTTTTACACAAACTTTACCTGAATTGACGTTTTTGCAGCGTATGTGACATCTTTGTTATTATATCTGAAGTAAGGAACGTGTTTTATGGGGACGGGGTGGAGTGAAGGACGAGCGTTTGAGCAGCGTTGTATTTGCGTTGTTCCGAGGTTAATGTCGTTCGTCTCCCGCGGCGTTAACGATGGGCGTCTTCTCGCTCCATTAGAGGCCCTCACGAATGCCGACGGATGGGCTCTTTCCTCTTTTCCATTCCCAGCCCCTGTTATCCCGAGCTGTCAGGAATGCAGGAAATGGTGGCAGGGCACTTCCTGTCTGTGGCTGTGTGTGTGAATGACCCAAACGCTCGCTGAGCTTCACGTACAACCGTACAAGTCTGCTTTTATTCTTCAGATCGTCTCTTTTCTGTGTTTATCGTCGGGGTTCTTCAGACGGAGGTGTGAAGACTGTCCGTCACCGCATGCTTCCCTCTGATTGGCTGAGAGTGTGTGTGTGTGTGTGTGTGTGTGAGAGCGTTATTAAGGAGAATGAAGCTGATGTGTGTTTCTCTCTCAGGTGAAGGTTCAGTCATTAATGGGCTTCACAGCTCTGTTATCAGACGCCTGCAGATTCATCTGGTTTCCGACATCATTTCCTTTTCCTCTTGCTGATCCCTGAGCTCTCTGTCCTCATCATAGTCTCCCTGTTTCTGTGTTTAAGTTCAGCTGTAGTGTTTTACAGTATAAAGCATGTTTGATCATCAGTTTCTAAGGTCTCAGAATTATTAATCATTCTCCTCAGGTCTTCTGACTGCTAGTTTAGAGAGCTTCCTCCAGGAAAAGCTCTTTCAGTGCAATTGTACTGAAATCTGGGCTGATTCTGATCAAGTAAAGCTCATATCTCCAGATGAACTCTTACTGTCTTTTACTTGATTCTCCATCAATCATTTTCTAGAAGAACCTGATCATCAGGATCTTTTGAGGAGCTTTACTTTCACTGTTCCTCCAAAACATCTCACATCTTCTGAGGAGACCTTATCTCTTCATTATATGTTTAGATCAGAGACATATTATTAGAGATGATAGAGCTGATATTTATATAATTTCATGTCAGTATCTGCTGCAGGGTTATAAGCGTCTCTCAGAGTCGTGCTGTTTTTTCTTCATATTCTTTCTGTATCAGACGAGATAAAAGCCTGATGTAGCAAATAATAACACACATGCACATTCTTCTTTAAATATTTTATTGAAAGTGTTTCAGCAAATGGCTCCATTTCAAAAAGCTGCTGATTTCTGCTGATTGTTTGATGTCAGGTTTTATAGAGTTGTGTCAGATACGACACATAGAGTTAGTTTAAAGAGTGTTTTCCTGACTTTGTGAGGGTCAGAGGTTCAGTGTGTTCACAAATATAGTGGAACGTCTAAAACTCGAGGAGCTGCTGAGATTTCTCAGTGTCTGGTGATGATTAGTTTGACATTAGTTTGGGTAAGAGGTGGTTAGTTAGGTGCTGGGGAGGACACTAGTTATCAAACTTTAGTTAGGTCTTGTTTTCAAAGCCTCTCTACTGTGAAGAAATGCAGCCCATTACGAAGTTTCCATTAAATTAACTAAATGCATGTAATAAATCTTAAAGGGGTCATATGATGTGGCTAAAAGACACAATATTTGCAATGTGTTTGAGGTGTATTTGGTCTACATCCTGTGCATTATTTATGCATTTGTACAAAATGCAATGTGTTTATGAGGATTGCATTGCAATGTGAAAATTGACACTCGTTTTAGGGGGGTGTGGACAAGTCATAACTTTCATAAAGAATATCTCTTTGGTTTTGAGACTTTGCAGCTTTAGGACCTTATCTAACAGCTTTAACACTCCAGAGAGAAAGAAACACTAGAAATGACATCATATGACGTCTTTAATGAATTGATTCGTTCATGCACATCTTTATCTTGTTTAGCGTTTAATGGAAAAAGGTCAGTGTACTCAAACATCGGTTTTCTCTTCAGTGATGTATGCTGGTCTTGTCCAATCATTTATAGTGGTTTGCATAAACCACGCCCCTTTCCTATAATGCACTACAAGCTTGCATTCAGACACGCCCACATTTTATCATCCAATCAGCAACTGAGGAATATGACCAAGCCCTGTCTTTAATTTTGGTTTTGTTTAACAGTAACTGTATGAACTGTGAGCTCAGAAACGTGTGTGTGTGTGTGTGTGTGTGTGTGTGTGTGTGTGTGTGTGTGTGTGTGTGTGTGTGTGTGTGTGTGTGTGTGTCCTGTAGGAGGCGCTGTCGGTGGTGAGCGAGGATCAGTCTTTATTCGAATGTTCATACGGAGCGTCTCATTCTAAGGACATGACGGCCTCCGCCGCTGGTGAATACGGTCCGAGCAAACTCAGTCCCAGAGTGCATCAGCAGGACTGGCTAGCTCCGCCCACCGGACGCATCACCGTCAAGCTGGAGGGCGGAGTCGGAGCTCAGGTGAACGGATCCAGGTGAGAGTCAGATCAACTTCACTAACCTCGTCTGTCTCCTCCAGCATTTTTACTGATTTTCACTAATATTTCCCACAGAATATTTCATGAATATCTGAACATACAAAGCATCAAAATGCTATCAGACACTCTACTTTCAAACCAAAAAAATATGTTTATTCTAGCTTCCAGGATTGTTTTTTTATCGACGCAAACGTGTGAATGTGGGGAGCTTTCATAAAATATTTTTATCAAATATTAATTTACTGTACAAAAAACTATTTGAGATATTATGTCTTGTTGCTGTAAGATTTTTCACGTCTGTTTTTCATTAAAACAAGCAAAAAAATCTGGCAATGGGTTAAGAAAAAGAATCTTGTTTGGCCTTTTTCTTATTTTCTTGCCCCTTGTTCTTGCTTGTTTAGTTAGTTAACCCCCGAATGAAAACTCTGTCATTAATTACCTTCATGTTGATCCAAACTCCTAAGATCTTTTTGATGAAATCAGAGATTTCTCTGACAGCAACACAAATGAAATGATCCGGCTCCAGAGACTCCTTTTATTGGGCAAAGAATCCTAAAAGAGCATCATTGACTCAAGCGTTCTTCTCCCTTGAGTTACATCTTCCACCGTTTTAGACACACTTTCTTATCTACACGGGCGTCTCTGGATGGCTCGAGGGACACGTGGCTCTGTGGCGTCTCTCACATCATCAGACTGATTCGGTGGAAAGATGAAGATCCAGTGATCTTCTGCCCAGACTCTTAAACCCAGTCAAACAGTCATTGATCATCATAATGTGTTCCTCACCAGATGGAAACCACCTTTAGTTTTCTCAACAAATGAAGAGAAAATCAGACACCAGAGACCCGTTTTACTGTCACCGAGAGAAAAAGAAAATCTTTTTTTTTTAGTTAAACTTTTAGTAGTTTTTAGTATTTGACATCACTTTTTATTAGTTTTCGTAGCGCTGTCAAACAAGATTAATTGCATCCAAAATAAAAGTTTTTGTTTCCAGAATATGTGTGTGCATTATGTATATTTTTTATGTATATATAGACACACACATACATCATATATTTCGACAGAGTTTACATGTATTTACTTGTATATATATAATCATATATAAATGTATTTAATGTATAAACTTAACATTTTTCTAAAGTGTGTACATGCATGTGTGTGTGTGTGTATTTATAAATGTACATAATAAATAAACACAGTACACGCAAATATATTATGTATTTAATATATTAAACAAAAACTTTTATTCTGCACGTGATTAATCGTGTTTTACTCATTTATTTACATTTTAGTTTTGAAGTGTTTATGTTGAAACTGCAGTGTTGCTTAACTATCTGCAATACATTTTTTATATTTTATTTTATTTTTACGATAATGTTTATTAGTATCTTTGAGGTGTGTGTGTGTGTGTGTGTGTGTGTGTGTGTGTGTGTGTGTGTGTGTGTGTGTGTGTGTGTGTGTGTGTGTGTGTGTGTCTGTGAGTGTGTGTGTGTCAGTCTGCGCGTGTGTGTGTGTGTCAGTGTGTGTGTGTGTGTGTGTGTAGCTCCTGCATCAGCAGCAGATCTGGCCGTGTTTTGAGATGTGTGTGAGTTTAGCAGCTCTTTCCGTCTCCTCGAGCCCAACAGTTGGTGGACACATGAAGCTCTGCTCTGCTGGCGTCTCCTTCCAGCTCCATCCCTCACATCTGTGTCCTTCACTAATCACTCTAACATCTCTGATTATCATCCGTGCTCAAAACTGTTGAGCTGCACAGCACTTTTGTGGAAACTGTGATGTATTTTATTTTTTAGCATTTACAAATGATTTATTAAATATAAATATTTTGGAACATTTGAAATGTTTTTAATGTATCTTTGATGAATAAAAGCATTAATATCTTAGAAATATCCT
>NW_025048065.1:212500-227500 GCF_018831695.1 Puntigrus tetrazona | reverse complement strand
GCAATCTTACCTGACCGCTTGGAAATGCTTTAAATCTTTCCAGGCAAGGTATAACCTCCAATTCCCTGATTTTTCCCTGCTATCCATCACTTCTTTCATCTCCTTTCTTAACACCTCAAAAAAAAAAAACCTGCAAGTCAGTTCTATTAAGGGCTACTTGAGTGGTATCCAATTTTTCCATAAACTCATCCACGGCATCGCCTCACCTCAAATAACCAATGCTCAGACTTCACTTTTAATCAAGGGCATCCAAAGAAGGCATCCTCCCGATCCGACTCAAGGATGCCCATCACCCTTGAAATTCTCTCAAAATGCATATCCACCCTCCGCAGAGGCTACTCTTCTATCCATACTGCTCGCACTCTCGATGCAATGTTCATTCTGGCCTTTTTCGGTTTCCTCAGATGTTCAGAATTTACAGTCAACTCCAGATTCGACCCAAATATTCACCCCACTATTTCCGACCTATCTATCGTGAGACCACTTAAACCGTATCCTTTTCATCAAACAAAGTAAAACGGACCAGACCAAAAATGGGCATTTCATATATATTTTTAACCTCCAAACTCCTACTTTTCCCCTTCAAACACTTCTAGCTTTCCTCCAATACAGGAAATCCCAAACTAAAACTCCACTCGACCCTCTGTTCACAGATGATTCCAACCACCCTGTATCTCGATTATGGTTCCAAAAGCACCTCAAATCAGTCCTATCTTACTCCGGAATCCCATCAAAAAATTTCTCCACACATTCCTTCAGAATAGGGGCAGCCACCACTGCAGCAGAGAAAGGTCTCTCCCAACAGCAAATCCAAACCTCGGCCGCTGGTCTTCTAACGCATACAAAAGCTACATCTGCTCAGACCAATCACTCATCAAAAAGCCCTCCAGACCCTAACCAGTCCCAACAGAACTCCAAACCTACCACCCCGCAGGGGATCACCCAAGGCACGGCATCACTCCTTCTACAACGGCCAGCTCTCGCTGTATACGACCAAATACAAAATCCGCCACCGCAGCGGCACACCAAGCAGGAACATCGCACCCACCGCCCTGGACGGCTCCCGCTATAAACAGCCATATTCAAAATCTGCCACCACAGTGGACATATCAAGCAGGAACATTGCACCCACCGCCCTGGCCAGCTCCCGCTATAGACGTTCGTATACAAAATCTGCCACAGGAGTGGCAATGCCAAGCAGGAGCATCGCATCCACCGCCGTGGACCGCTCCCGCAGCAAACGACCATATACAAAATTCGCCACTGCAGTGGCCAGCTCAAGCAGGAGCATCGCACCCACCGCCATGGACCACTCCCGCCGTAGATGACCTTATACAAACCTGCCACCGCAGTGGCCAACACAAGCAGGAGCACTGCACCCACCGCCGTGGACCGCTCCCGCTGTAGATCATGGTATACAAACTTGCCACCGCAGTGGCCAACACAGGCAGGAGCATTGCACCCACCGCCGTGGACCGCTCCCGCCGTACACAATAGCATACAAAACTTGCCACCACAGTGGCCAACACAGGCAGGAGCATTGCACCCACCGCCGTGGACCGCTCCCGCTGTACACGTCAATATACAAACCCGCCACCGCAGTGGCCAACACAGGCAGGAGCATTGCACCCACCGCCGTGGACCGCTCCCGCCGTAGATGACGGTATACAAAACCTGCCACCGCAGTGGCCAACACAGGCAGGAGCATTGCACCCACCGCCGTGGACCGCTCCCGCTGTAGACGATGGTATACAAAACCTGCCACCGCAGTGGCCAACACAGGCAGGAGCATTGCACCCACCGCCGTGGACCGCTCCCGCTGTAGATCATGGTATACAAACCTGCCACCGCAGTGGCCAACACAGGCAGGAGCATAGCACCCACCGCCGTGGACCGCTCCCGCTGTAGATGACAATATACAAACCCGCCACCGCAGTGGCCAACACAGGCAGGAGCATTGCACCCACCGCCGTGGACCGCTCCCGCTGTAGATGATGGTATATAAAACCTGCCACCGCAGTGGCCAACACAGGCAGGAGCATTGCACCCACCGCCTTGGACCGCTCCCGCTGTAGATCATGGTATACAAACCTGCCACCGCAGTGGCCAACACAGGCAGGAGCATTGCACCCACCGCCGTGGACCGCTCCCGCCGTAGATGATGGTATACAAACCTGCCACCGCAGTGGCCAACACAGGCAGGAGCATTGCACCCACCGCCGTGGACCGCTCCCGCCAGAGACACACACTCGCACCCACTGCTTCTAGCAGCAGACCGCAAAAGCCGGAGCTTTGCACCCACCGCCGTGGACAGCTCCGCCAGCGGCGGCGGTCGTTCACACATGCTGCTATTACAGTGGACTGCTCTAAGCCGGAGCTCTGCACCCACCGCCGTGGACCGCTCCCGCTAGAGACGCACACTCGCACCGACTGCTTTAGCAGCAGACCGCAAAAGTCGGAGCTTTGCACCCACCGCCGTGGACAGCTCCCGCCAGAGACGGTCGTTCACACATGCTGCTATTACAGTGGACTGCTCTAAGCCGGAGCTCTGCACCCACCGCCGTGGACCGCTCCCGCTAGAGACGCACACTCGCACCCACTGCTTTAGCAGCAGACCGCAAAAGTCGGAGCTTTGCACCCACTGCCGTGGACAGCTCCCGCCAGAGACGGTCGTTCACACATGCTGCTATTACAGTGGACCGCTCTAAGCCGGAGCACTGCACCCACCGCCGTGGACCGCTCCCGCTAGAGACGCACACACTCGCACCCACTGCTTTAGCAGCAGACCGCAAAAGTCGGAGCTTTGCACCCACCGCCGTGGACAGCTCCCGCCAGAGACGGTCGCTCACACATGCTGCCATTACAGTGGACCGCTCTAAGCCGGAGCACTGCACCCACCGCCGTGGACAGCTCCCGCCAGAGACGGTCGTTCACATATGCTGCTATTACAGTGGACCGCTCGAAGCCGGAGCTCTGCACCCACCGCCGTGGACAGCTCCCGCTGGAGACGGTCGTTCACACATGCTGCTAATACAGTGGACCGCTCTAGCCGGAGTACTGCACCCACCGCCGTGGACCACTCCCGCTAGAGACGCTCATCTTAACTCACAACATTTTCATGCCCTTTCTCCTACACCCACATAACATCATCCTAATACCATTCCAATTTCAACTAACATATCCATGCTCATCCTCCTTTTTAGCTAAGCTAGTAGCTTTTTTGGGGGGCCGCTTACACGTGTTTTTGGCTGCTGTCTTAATTGGCTTTTTTGGGGGGCACTCGGGGATCGGGTTGGACACCGAGCCCTGTCCGCTTTCACGGACAAAACTCTGGACTCGGTAGTCCACCAATTTCCGAGCCCTCTCCCTGACAGCACGCCAAACACGCTTACTTTTTACCGTTACTATGATTAATTATATGTAAGTGCGAACTCGTGAAATAAACATTCTTGAATCAATACACATTTAGTTAACAAGCAAAATGATTTAAGATATTCTATCTTGTTTAAAAAACAAAGGATCAAAATTTTGTTATTTTTTTGTTTAAAACAAGAAAAAATACCAATGGGGCTCCTTTAGCAGATATTTTTTTAAGAAAACAAATCTACAAAAACTAGACTTAATGTCTTAAATCATTTTACCTGTGCATCTTGACGACGCTAAATCATAAATGATAAAGTTGTGAGAGATCCTATCATGTGTTGATTTTAATGAGATGTATATTTTTATTTGAATCCAGTAAAGAGTAAATGAGCTGAAGTGTCCTCTTCTTCTTCTTCTTAGATCCGTATCAGATTCTCGGGCCGACGAGCAGCAGGCTGGCCAATCCAGGTGAGAGTCAGCCCAAAACTGTCTCTTAATGCATTGTTTTAAAGCGTTATTACAACAAAATATGATCTTAAGATTTAGAATATTTTGATGTCTTCATGCATTATAGTTGTACAATGATACAGTGTGGTTCTGTTAGAATATAAACAATCGGCACTAAATAGTTTATATAGTTCTACACGAGCGTACTGTATGCATGCAAATAAAATTAAATATATTTACATGCCAAAAAATTTACTAGAAATACAGCCTTAGCAAGAAATGTATTCATTCAACAGACAAAACTGAATATTGAGAAAAAAAAAAAAAAAAATATATATATATATATATATATATATATATATATATATATATATATATATATATATATATATAAAATTTCTTTATTTTTTTAAAGATACTATAAATAAGAAACTGAAAGCACCAGTAGGTGGCAGCAAGTGACTGTTTTAATGTCCTTGAATCATTGATTCAACCGATTTGTTCAAATGACCGAAATGAAGCATACGACTCTTTATGAACGATTCAGTGAATCAGCGCCGTGTGTTGATCCGAGATGTCCGACAGTTCTGCTGTGGTTTTGTTTTTGCAAAATTGACCAAAAACAGACAGTGTTTAACAAAGAAGACTCTGAAATATAACAATGTTAAGTAAGTTATTGATTCTAAACGGTCGTGTAAATCAATGTCACGTTTGCAATAGTGCGTCTTTCTTCTCTGGCCGAACAAAAGTTGGCTGCTAATATATCTGAGTGTGTGTGTGTGTGTGTGTGTGTGTGTGTGTGTGTGTGTGTGTGTTCCAGGCTCGGGTCAGATCCAGCTGTGGCAGTTCCTCCTGGAGCTTCTCTCCGACAGCTCCAACTCGTCCTGCATCACGTGGGAAGGAACCAACGGCGAGTTCAAGATGACGGATCCGGACGAGGTGGCTCGGCGCTGGGGCGAGAGGAAGAGCAAGCCCAACATGAACTACGACAAGCTGAGCCGGGCCCTGCGCTACTACTACGACAAGAACATCATGACCAAAGTGCACGGCAAGCGCTACGCCTACAAGTTCGACTTCCACGGCATCGCCCAGGCCCTGCAGCCGCATCCGCCCGACTCCTCCATCTACAAGTACCCGGCCGAGCTGTCCTACATGAGCTCGTACCCGCACCCGCAGAAGATGAGCTTCGTGTCGCCGCACGCCCCGGCCGTGAGCGTGGCGTCGCCCGGGTTCTTCAGCGGCCCGGGGCCGTACTGGAGCGCTCCGGCGGCGGGGATCTACAGCGGCCCTCGACACCCCGCCGCTCACATGCCCTCGCACCTGGGCTCCTACTACTAGCCTGCAGAGAGCCCACCGCCGGACACATCAGGGCTGCACCATAAACATCTCATCAGTGAAGCGCTCCTCAGATCAAACCATAAAAACACCGCAAAACATTATTCTCTTGCTTAGTGCTCTTAGTGCTACGATGTTAAAAAACATCAACATTTTGGTTCGTTTTTCCTTCAAACGAGCAAAAATATCTTCCAGTGGGACGAGAAAAATAATCTCCTTCAGCCTTTAAATTAAGATTATATTTCTTGCCCCATTGGAGACAATCGACTAAATTTAGATTTTATTTTTTTATTTTTTACTGTTTAAGATGTCGTGTAGGAAGTACAGAAGACAGTTTATTATTGTTATCTCACAATTCAGATTTTTTTCTCAGAATATAGAAATATAAACGTCCAGTTATAAAGTGAGATATATAAAGCTCTGATTGTGATAGTCCCGTTTCCTTTATATAGTCAGATTTAGAGGGAAAACTGATATATCTCACAATTCTGACTTTATATCTAATTGTGATTATTTCTCAGAATTGCACATTTATTTCAAGCAATTCTGACTTTATAACTCACACGATTTTATTTCTCAGTTCTGAGGGAACGAGAAGCCGCTTCATCTCACAGAAGGATTTATTCTGAACACTTGACTGCCGTCATGAAGAGAGTTATTACTGAAGTCATTATCAGGAAGGATTTCTTCTGAAAGCAGAACCCAGACCCGGCGAGATGCGCGTCACTATCGTACGATTAATGGTGCAGCCCTGAGATAAGTGCTTATTCACGAGTGCCTTATTGTACAAACATATCAGAGAGAGAGAGAGAGAGAGAGAGAGAGAGAGAAGCTGAGAGGAAGAGGAAGACGAGACAGGACCGAGTATGTGAGATGAAGAAGAATGAAGGACCATAACATAATCACGATTATTGTGCTTGAAAAATATCTTCATTCGTCAGATTTCTTGCTGTTTCATAAAAGCACAGATCAACTTTAGTCGCAGCAGGAAACCGTAAAAACTTCTTTTGATTTCAAGCCATCAGCGACTCGTGTGCACGGTTGCCAGGTTGAGAAAAATCGAATAACCACTAGGGTTGCCAAATCTTCAGATTTTCTGCAGAATTGAGCAGCATTTTACTCTATAGCTGAGGATTGTGTTAAAGCGACACTATTTAGAAAAGAAACATGACTGGGCTGATTAGTTCTGATTAGTTTTTTTTCTTAGACCTGGCAACCGTGTAAACCAGTGGGAAAACTTCTGATTGGATTTAAACTCTTTAAATATCTGACATCTGGCAACCGTGAACGCTTCTTACGAATTCAATATTGCAGACAATTCTGCTTAAAATTGAGAGAAGCTGAAATTAAAATAGGTTTTTTTAAATGCCACAACTATAAGAGTGAACACAAATGAACAGTAATCCCTTTCAGATGATGAACGATAAACACAATTAAATCCACACAAGCGTTTGAAGCGGTGTGTGTTTATAATGAGGGACACCCATACAGTTATTGTTCTTGATCTGAACAGACCTCTCTCTATATTTATCAGTATTACGTCGTTCGTATGGCATCAGAAATTGATATTTGCCTTGGAAACGACACATCTTTGTATAAAACTGGAAGCTTTCAGATGTTTTAATGACCTCAAGCCTTTCAAGACGAGGTGCATTTATATGAACCAGTGCCTTACAGAGAGAAACAGATTTACCAAAGATACCAGTATTTCTATTATTATTAATTATTATGACGACGATCAGAGTCGCAAACGCTGTGCGTTTGTTAGATTGAAGTATACGAGTCAGTGTATTAATTCCTTTTATATAATTGATATATAACTTATGCATTTAAACACTACGAGTTGATCTCAGCCAGCAGAGGCTCGTTCAGAGTCCAGGGAGTGTGTGTGTCGTTTCACGCTGGACTGCTGCGGACATCCGCTCCTCACGAGCCCTGACGCTCGGCATTCTGGACAAAGGGAAGAAAACATATATTTAGATAAATTATATGGTTTTCAACTGAATCATTTCAATAAACTATTTTCAACAACTGTGTTCTTATTGTTTGGAGTAAAGAGATCGAGCTTTATACACAGACCGGAGACTGTTGCCACAACACACACACACACACACACACACACACACACACACACACACACACACACACACTTAAGACTCACAGACACACTCACACACACACACTTAGACTCACGCACATAGACACACACACTCTCACACACCCTTAGACTCACAGATACACACACACACACACTTAAGACTCACAGACACACTCACACACACACCCTTAGACTCACAGATACACACACACACACACTTAAGACTCACAGACACACACACATGCACATACACACTCTTAGACTCACACACATAGACACACACACACTCAGACTCATTCTGACACACACACACACTCTTAAGACTCAGACACACACACAGACTTGCACACACTCTTAGACTCTCACACACACACACACACACTATTAGACTCTCTCTCACACACACACACACACACACACACTCTTAGACTCTCTCTCACACACACACACACACACACACTGTTGTCTGAGCGTCTCTGTTGTCACAACAGTCTTGAACTCCACAATCATTTAAAGACAATGTATCTTTCTCTGCACAGTTTGTTGGATTTAAATCAAATGTCACATTTATTTCGCACAGAAATAAGAATCACATTTTTTTCTTAAAACAATTCCAAAATGTCTAAAATATATTTTAATATAGAGAAAAAAAAAACAATCCAGAAACCAGAAGAGCAAAAGATGATCAATAAATCACTGTATTCTAATTATAAAGACAAATATTAATTTAAATAATTTACTGAATAATCATTCCCAATAAGACCAGAAATAACTATATAGAGTAATTTTGCTAAGCATTTATTTGATCAAAAGTACAGTAAAAAGTGTGAAATACTGCTATCATTTTAAAGTAATGAAACTGATCTAAAGTGACAGTAAAGGCATCTATATGTTGCATAGATTATTTTAAATAAGTGCTGTTATTTTAAACTTTTTATTCATATGTTAATCCTGAAAAATTAAACGTATCACAGTTTCTTTTTCCCGTTTTCAACATCGATAATAATCAGAGATCTTTCTTGCAGAGAAAAAAATCTCTCTTTTTTACTTTTCTATTATAAACATCTAAACTTTTTTGAATCAAGACGCATTTACTTGATATTCTTTATCCTTTAAGGGAAAAGTGACATATTTAATTCCTCTTGATTAAACTGTTCTTAGATATTTATACTAGCACACAAACAAGTGTAGTGCGTGTGAGCAGCTCATCAGCGATCTTCTGCTTTCCTCTTCACTCCCGTCTGTACTCCTCCTCCAGCTGGAGCTTCTCGGTGTTGCTGCAGGCCTGGACCTGGTCGAAGCAGCTGAAGTCTGCGGCCAGTCTCCCGCCGGCCGCGTGGGTCAGCACGGGTCTGAACTGGTAGCCCCAGAGGATCTCCTGCGGCAGGTAAGACGTCCGGCTCTGGCAGCTGGCGGCCGTCGACTCCATGCAGCCGTTCAGCGTCAGCAGCAGCTCCAGCTCCTGACGGGGCAGGTTCTCGGCCGTGAGGCTCCTCAGAGGGCTTCGCTCGTCCAGCACGTGATAGAAGGTGAGCGGCAGCAGCAGGAACGGACACTCGCCGCTCGAGTCCAGCTGGAAGTCCACAGCGGTCTGGTGCACCAGGCTCTTCTCGCCTTCAACAAACCAGTGATAGAAATCTATCTCACACTGAGGGAAATCATTTTCTTGCATAGTATTCGTCTTGTTTTGTAAATGACCACGTGCCAAGTATACTACAAATACAATATTCGTATTTATGTACTTTTTTTCCCCCAACTGCTTCCAACCGAAACGGCAGAAGCACAAACCAAATCTGCATAACTACAATTCTCAGGCTTTGACACACACAAATCTAACGAAGGTGTTTGCAAACGTGTGCTTTTGAGATGTGTGTGATATTCTTTAGATAATTAGAGATTTTGTGTGCAATTCTTGGACTTGTGTGTGAAGCTTTAAAGTTTTGACAGAGTGTGCAAGCAGTTGAAAGAAAATGTATTAAAATGTCTTGCAATTGTACTTTAAGTGTACTAAACCGTCATACTTCAAGTCTGCTAGATTGGAACAACTCATTTTGTGCTTAATGCACTTTTAAAAGTACAATTAAACACATTTTTAGTATATTTTATTGTGCTAAAGTGGAACTATTGCTAATATACTTCAGGCATTTTTTTGCAGTTAAAGATACTATATTAAAAGTGAGATTTTAGACTTGATATTAAAATAAAATGCATTGTGTTTATTTAAATATTTATATCAGTAAATATGATCATAGATATATAGCATACCTAATATAAAATAAATATATATTGTATTGCAAAATAATTGCATGTAAACTTTTGAATGTTGAAAATAAAAGCGGTGAGAACACAGAGCCCTGTGGAACCCCTGAAGGCACAACAATAGGGTTAGATGTAGACCTTCCTGCGTGACGTGGGTGGAGAGCAGCTTCCCTGAGAGCTGGCACTGAATCAGGAGGCTGTTCCTCATGTTAGCCACGCGCACCATCAGACGCCGAACCCCGGCGCACTCGCACACTACCGCCGAGCGGCTGAACCTGATGCTTCCCGCGCGCTTCTTGGGTCGGGCCAGCTTGGCCAGGAACGCGCCGGTCACGAAGATCTCGGCCAGCCCCGTGACGACCAGCTGCAGCACGAGCGTGCCGATGGCCAGAGGACACTCTTCAGATATGTGCCGGAAGCCGTAGCCGATGGTGGTCTGGGTCTCCAGAGAGAACAGGTAGGCGCCGGTCAGCGAGTCCACGTTCATCACGCAGGGCGTGTGATTGGATGACGGGTCAGCGTGGAAGTCGCCGTTCCTCAGGCCGATGAGGTAGAAGACGACTCCGAACACGAACCACGTGGTGATGAAGGTGGAGACGAACAGCGAGATCTTGTAGCGCCACTTCATGTCCACCACCGTGGTCCAGATGTCGTGGAGGAAGAGCTTGACCATCCCTTCTACATTATCGATCTTCACGTTACTGCGGCCATCTTTGGACACCACTCGCCGGACGTTATCCGTCATTCTGAAGGAGAAGAGAGGCCAAAATCAGCCTTCACCATCTCTCAACTACCATTAATTCATGCTTCCTCTTAGGAATAATTCATGAAGATATTAATTACCCCATATTTCACTCATCTCCAAGCCATCCTAAGTATATGTGACTTGTGGCTCTTCCAGCTTGGTAATGCTGGTGGATGGAGACCATCTTGAAGCTTCATAAATCATATATATATATATGTTTATGAACATACAGATCATCAAAATAATGGCCGCTGTCCACCAGCATTACCAAGCTTGGAAGAGCCAGGATACATTTTTACTGTGTTCATCTGAAAGAAGAAAGTCATATACACCTAGGACGGCTTGGGGACGAGTAAAATATGGACTCATTTTCTTCTTTGGGTGAACTATTCCTTCAAATCAGTGCTCAAACCTGTCCTGGGGACCCCAAGCACACCTGATTCTCATCAGTTCATCACTAAAGTCTGCAACTGAGACTAGAGTATGAGAAAGACATGCCACAGGAGGACAGGACGGGTTTGAGAACCACGCAGGACCAGCAGGATGTCCTGAAGTTGTGGCATTAAACGTCACATGCACTGCTCAAAAACTAATTTCAAGCTCAGTATTTCTGTCTTGGTTTCCAGTACAAACAACATTTACAGAAGAAGAAAAATGAAAATAAAGCATGATTTATAAAGAAACTGCTCAAAATGTTTATGATTGTGATCAGTGGTCGAGAGCAAAGCTATTAAGTTTTAATATTTTTACTATTATTAAAATCATTTTCAGTCAAAAAGCAATAGTTGTGAAGCAGTTTTTTAACACAAGACACTACATTTAGGAAGTGATGTACTGTGTTTCATTTAGTTTATCCCTACAGTTTTCTTTGCTCTGCCTTAAAACCTGCAGGAACCCGGACAAAGTGCTCCAGTAACCAATCAAAGACAAACAAACAAACATGGTGCTGGCGACGACAAGGTCATAGGTTCGATTCCTTGATTAATCCAGATCTGAATAAAAATACCTTGAATCCGATTCAGATAAAAAGCGTTTACCAAATGTGTAAATGTAAAATAAATGAGATCACTTCAAATCCCTGACTTGGAAGCTTTAGAGGTTTCTCGCTCTGTCCTGTGGTTGTTGAGAGTCGAGTTAATCAGCAGTCTTTCAGAGTTGTAAATTAACTGAGCGGCTCACGTTCATACACACATTTATGTGCAGATACAGAAATACAGAAGAGCCGTGAGAGTTTCTTCTGCTCTTACCTGTAACCTGAAGCTCTGGACGAATGCCTCGCTGCTCTCCAGTCCTTGTGTTTGTGTACCGATGATACCGAGGAGGTTAATGAGACTCTAGAGAAGGAAATCACAGTGAAGCGCTGCACCGGTCGAGCCGGTTCCCTCGGACTCCTCCTCCCGTTACAGACCAACACTCACTGAGCTTTCTTATGTTCCTGACTGTTGTGAGTCCAAACACGGATGGCCTTCAAACACACTGATCCTTAAAGACACATCAGCACTCATTTACTCTGCTGCATATTGAACAGATGATGCCCATTCTTCAATAACAGGGACATCTTCATGTTCACACTGTGGTCAAATAAATCCACTATATTTACAGTTAGATTAATTGTAAAATGATCGTATTTAATTAGCCACAATCAGTCGCATTGCATGCAGATATTTACATGTTTTATGTAATTATAAGTTAAGTTATTTTAGCATGTATTCTACACTCTTAAAAATAAAGCTTGCCGTAGAGAACTGGTCTGAAACTCGGTCCCTGAGGCACACAGCTCTGCAGAGTTTAGCTCCGACCCTGATCAGATAATCAAGGTCTTCAAGATCACTAGAAACTTTCAGGCAGGCGTGATCTGGAGCTAAACTCTGCAGAGCTGTGGTCTTCCAGGACCTTTTCTGAATCTAAATTATTCCTTCAGCAACTGAAGAACCTTTCCGTTTCTCAAGAGCTTAAAGGTTCTTCTGATTATTAAAAGGTGATAGAGATTATTCTCTAAAGAATATGATTTTTGTGTAACTGAAAGCGGCGTCCGTCCTGGTCATAGTTGGTGGGCAGTCTTGTTTTAGAGGGTTTCTGTGGGTCAGGCTGGAGGCCAGCTGAAACCATACTTCCATCTTAAACCAGCTAAGACCAGCCTGCTGTTTTCTGCATGGACTCCATTGAAGGCACTGTTCTTCAATCATTCACATTGCCGTCAGAACTTAAACAAAAAGGAAAAGAAGAGTTTGCTGGTTCATCTTTCATGGTTCTGACATTGATCGACAGGATTTGAACTCTAAGTTCTAGTGGTTTCTACTAAAAGTATCATCACAAACGCAACGAACCATCAAAAGTTAACCATTAAAAGCATTACATAATGGTTTCCAGTAGCTGAATTCACAGAACTGGTGCACAGGTTGTTTTTTCTAGTGGTTTATTGCATACATTGTCTGAAAGGTTTTAGGTTCTACTGGTGAATTTAGATGAAAACATTTAATCTTTTCAGAACGCTTCAAGAGGGCCGCTGGTCACGTGACAAGACCAGACCAATCAGCTTCACCCTTTTCTTAACAACATTAAAACTCGAGAAAATCCAAGATGAAGGCGCTGATCGTGTTTTATTTATCTAGCAGACGAGCTATTTCAGGTAATGTATGAGGCTTAATCCCTCGATGAAGAATACACAGTAGATAGAAACCTCGGAGGGAAGCAAACATGGAGTTTCTTCATGAAATAAGCGACGTCTGTCGAAGCGGATTCGTGAATCATTGTTTCGATGCAGGTTCGTGAATCTTTTGATTCAAATCTTGATCTAGGAGCACGTGTCGCTAATCTTTTTCAGAGTTTTGAAAAGTTATAAACCGAACAAAGCATCGAAACATTGAGAACAGTTTTACAAACAAACAGAAAAACAAATAAAGAACACTAGAAGGCTAGACATTTTATTGTATTTATGTATTTCTTTCTTTCTTTCTTTCTTTATTTATTTATTTATTTATTTATTTATTTATTTATTTGTGTGTGTGTGTGTGTGTGTGTGTGTGTGTGTGTGTAACACATTTTGCTAAAAAATACCATTTTGTTTGCTAGTGTAATTATGCTGAAGGTGATCTTTGTGAAGCACCACTAATTGTAAAATGGTTAATTACTCAAGACGTTGAACACTGTGACATCTTGTGGAGAGAAAAAATGTCATTTTTCATATAATCAATTTGTGCTACGAAAACCATAGAAAGCATTCAAAATAATTTAGTAAAATTGTAATAAATTAGTCAGTGTATACATCTCTGAAAAGATGGCTCATGCAGGAATATAATGAAATTAATTGAAGATTATTGTGCTTGAGAGACTGGACATACACAAAATGTAAATTTTTATGAGAGTTATTTTTTATTAAAGACGTGACTGACACTTTACACGCTGGTTTTGAGAACACGAAGTGTGTGTGTGTGTGTGTGTGTGTGTGTGTGTGTGTGTGTGTGTGTGTGTGTGTGTGTGTGTGTGTTACTCTGTGCCACCAGTAGATGGCAGAAGAGCATTATTGGAGTCAATTCATGCGAAGCATCTCTTCTGTCATCTTTTCACATTCATCTCCAGGACTGAGACTGAAAGAGAAAATACAAGTATTTCACCCTGAACAGTGTCTGGAGTCTCCAGAACATCTGGTATAACAGCAAGGAATATTCGTGACATGTCGATCTAAACCTCTGCGCTTGTCTTTTTTGTCACATGTTTTAGGTTTGCTGAGTCTGTAGTGTTTTTGTGTAATGAATATCTTGTGGTTGACCTCACAGCTGAGATTGGGCATTTGATTGGGTGTTTTTTTGGCTCCGCCTCTCAGTACATCATGGGTCATCAGTATTTTAGGCTGGATTTAGAAGAAAAGCACATGTCTGTTATTTAGGTTCCTCCGGGACGTGTTTGAGGGGATGTCTGGTTAGCGGTCTGATCCGGTTAGCGGTGACACATTAACCGTTAGTTAGTGAGTTACTCTCAGTAATGTGCACTTCAGCAGCGTTTAACCTCGGTTACTCCAGCGAGAATCTTCCTGTAATTAATGTGTTGTGTTGGCCTCAGAGACCCTGATACAGGCAAACGTGACCTCGGGCCCCTGGAGGACATCAATTAATGCAGTAATTATCCAGAGGCCACGGACGAGCCAGACTACAAGCAGAAACCAAGCGTTTCAGGTCCTCCTCATTTATTATGGATCTGTGCACTTTGGAAAATGTTTGGGTTTCTGTGTTTTTAAAAGCAGTGACTTTAAATTAAAAATCTGTACTTTTTTAATAGAAATAATACATTTATTTAATTGATGTTCCATTAAAGTGATCCGAAGTGACAGTAAAGATGTTTATGTGGGTGTGTGTCTGTATGTGAGTGTGTATGTGTGTCTGTGTGTGTATCAGTCTCTGTGAGTGTGTGTGTCTGTGCGTCTTTGTGTGTGTGTGTGTGTATTAACCCATAAAACATGGAAACCTTAATATCCACATGAAGGAGATCACAGGACATGATCATTTGCACTGAATGTGTGTGTGTAGAGTGTGTGTGTGTGTGATTGTGATGAGAGAGGGGTTGTGTTCTGGGCAGGAAGAGAGCAGATCTCACAGCGCTAACTTCCTGTAGAGCAGCCGCTCGCTCAGCCTGAGATCAGGACCATCATCCACCGGCCTCCGCTGAAACAGCTCTGTCTGAATCTGTTCAGTCAGCATATAGACACCAGAGAGAGTGTGTGTGTGTGTGTGTGTGTGTGAGAGAGAGAGAGAGAGAG
>NW_025048065.1:167500-210000 GCF_018831695.1 Puntigrus tetrazona | reverse complement strand
CTGTAACACAGTGCGTGAAGTGGAGGCGGGAAAAATGTAAAGAGTCGCAAATTTACAAGAACTCTGTATTTTACGTATTATGATAATAGTAAACAATAACGAGAAAACCAGTGGAGGTCATTTAGAATATGCAGGATGTACTTTGAAATAGCTTCTTTCATTAATTGTCATGAAAAGAGACGCACTTCGGCGTGAATATGACACGCGTTTTAACGAGCGATGCTCAGCACAGTCCTGAAGAAACACATCATTTACAAACTAAATTCACATTCTATCCGTCTATCTATATTTTATATTTGGGCTGTACAGGTTTCTTGTCGCAAAAACGAGCTGTCACTGGTTTAGTTTTAAAAGGACACGCTGATGATCGTGATCCGCTTTCCGTGACGTGAAAACGCAAAAAATTCATTTTAGATGTCGCATATTCAGTAGATCTTAGCGCATACGAATCGGGCAGGTGCAAATTAAAAAAAAAAGATCCAAGTTCGAAAGCAAGTCTACATTTTTTACTCTTCTGCTGGGTATCACGTGACTAATAAACGCGAAAATGATCCCCGGAGCGGAATAAACACCGACCGATTCAGAAAGACTCGAACCTGTGACGCCGGATGAATCTTCCCCCCTCCCCCTCCCTCCCTCCCTCTCTCTCTCTCTCTCTCTCTCTCTCTCTCTCTCTCTCTCTCTCTCTCTCAGTCAGTCTCTGGTTCATTAGAGATCATGTCAGGATGGGAGGATGATGAAGATGATGGCTCTCTGGGTTTCTCTCCGTGAGCTGCGGGCCGGAAGGTGAAATCAGCGTCTTCTTCTTCATCACCGAGGACCGAAGGAGCTGGAGAGGATGAAGAACGAGTGAATGAATGAACGCGCTGTCTGGTACGTGTCGTATTTACTCCTTCATCACTGTAGTCGCAGTTTCTCCGTGTTTCTGAGGAGCATTGTAACCGAATGATGGCTTACATAAGGGCTGAACGACGAGCGTTCGGTAATCTAAGAATCCTCCTCCTCCTCCTCCTCATCGTCGTCTTCCTCGCGGAGGAGCAACAGTGATGAAGATCAGTAAAACATTTACGGGCTTTTCTCTTCCCGACATATGTGTTGCTTCTGTGTGTGAATCTGAGGGAAATGCTGAGATCTGGCGCCCGTGGGCTTCTGCTCATCATCGGTTCGGTTTGAGTGGGTTCTGAATCCGCACCGTTTCCATGGAGACCAGCCGATCGCGACGGAAACCTTAAAAATCCTCTCTCTCTCTCTCTCTCTCTCTCTCTCTCTCTCTCTCTCTCTCTCTCTCTCTCTCTCTCTCTCTCTCTCTCTCTCTCTCTCTCTCTCTCTCTCTCTCTCTCTCTCTCTCTCTCTCTCTCTCTCTCTCTCTCTCTCTCTCTCTCTCTCTCTCTCTCTCTCTCTCTCTCTCTCTCTCTCTCTAAGTTTAAGTTCAAGTTCAAGTCGCTTTATTGGCATGTTGTATAAGAATATAATTACACCACCAACCTAATAATGAGAGGAAAAAATCAATAAATACAAAAAATAAGAATTACAACAGAAGTATTTCGAATATTAATTATTATAATCGCAATTACATTCAATGAAGAATGTGTCAAAACATAACAAGCATGCTGTACACAGTGCAAACATTCTCAGGCTTTCTAGTATAATGTCTAAAAATGCTTGAATCAAAATTAATTTACAGTACAAGTAAAAATGTAGTTAAAAAAATAATACAAATATATATATATATATATATATATATATATATATATATATATATATATATATATATATATATATATATATATATAATATAGAATATTAAATATTTTATTTTCTTTTTTAAAAAAAAACCAAACAACAATAATCTACCAATGAGCAGCAAAAAATATCCTATTTGGCTTTTTGAATTAAGCTATAATAATATTTTTTTCTTACCCCATTGGCAGATTTTTTTTTTGCTTGGTTTGCTTACATTTTATTTAACAGTTTTTTCTAGAAAAGAATATCTTAAATCTTAATATCTTAAATCATTTTACTTGCCATGTAAATATGTTTTGATTAGTAATGTGTAGATATTTATACTAGAAAACAAGATATAAATATTAAGATAATATTTTTTTACAGTCTACATATATCCTTTGAGTATATAGAGCAGATCTCTCTCTCTCTCTCTCTCTCTCTCTCTCTCTCTCTCTCTCTCTCTCTCTCTCTCTCTCTCTCTCTCTCTCTCTCTCTCTCTCTCTCTCTCTCTCTCTCTGTCTCTCTCTCTCTCTCTCTCTCTCTCTCTCTCTCTCTCTCTCTCTCTCTCTCTCTCTCTCTCTCTCTCTCTCTCTCTCTCTCTCTCTGTCTCTCTCTCTCTCTCTCTCTCTCTCTCTCTCTCTCTCTCTCTCTCTCTCTCTCTCTCTCTCTCTCTCTCTCTCTCTCTCTCTCTCTCTCTCTCTCTCTCTCTCTCTCTCTCTCTCTCTCTCTCTCTCTCTCTCTCTCTCTCTCTCTCTCTCTCTCTCTCTCTCTCTCTCTCTCTCTCTCTCTCTCTCTCTCTCTCTCTCTCTCTCTCTCTCTCTGTCTCTCTCTCTCTCTCTCTCTCTCTCTCTCTCTCTCTCTCTCTCTCTCTCTCTCTCTCTCTCTCTCTCTCTCTCTCTCTCTCTCTCTCTCTCTCTCTCTCTCTCTCTCTCTCTCTCTCTCTCTCTCTCTCTCTCTCTCTCTCTCTCTCTCTCTCTCTCTCTCTCTCTCTCTCTCTCTCTCTCTCTCTCTCTCTCTCTCTCTCTCTCTCTCTCTCTCTCTCTCTCTCTCTCTCTCTCTCTCTCTCTCTCTCTCTCTCTCTCTCTCTCTCTCTCTCTCTCTCTCTCTCTCTCTCTCTCTCTCTCTCTCTCTCTCTCTCTCTCTCTCTCTCTCTCTCTCTCTCTCTCTCTCTCTCTCTCTCTCTCTCTCTCTCTCTCTCTCTCTCTCTCTCTCTCTCTCTCTCTCTCTCTCTCTCTCTCTCTCTCTCTCTCTCTCTCTCTCTCTCTCTCTCTCTCTCTCTCTCTCTCTCTCTCTCTCTCTCTCTCTCTCTCTCTCTCTCTCTCTCTCTCTCTCTCTCTCTCTCTCTCTCTCTCTCTCTCTCTCTCTCTCTCTCTCTCTCTCTCTCTCTCTCTCTCTCTCTCTCTCTCTCTCTCTCTCTCTCTCTCTCTCTCTCTCTCTCTCTCTCTCTCTCTCTCTCTCTCTCTCTCTCTCTCTCTCTCTCTCTCTCTCTCTCTCTCTCTCTCTCTCTCTCTCTCTCTCTCTCTCTCTCTCTCTCTCTCTCTCTCTCTCTCTCTCTCTCTCTCTCTCTCTCTCTCTCTCTCTCTCTCTCTCTCTCTCTCTCTCTCTCTCTCTCTCTCTCTCTCTCTCTCTCTCTCTCTCTCTCTCTCTCTCTCTGTCTCTCTCTCTCTCTCTCTCTCTCTCTCTCTCTGTCTCTCTCTCTCTCTCTCTCTCTCTCTCTCTCTCTCTCTCTCTCTCTCTCTCTCTCTCTCTCTCTCTCTCTCTCTCTCTCTCTCTCTCTCTCTCTCTCTCTCTCTCTCTCTCTCTCTCTCTCTCTCTCTCTCTCTCAGTCTCTCTCTCTCTCTCTGTCTCTCTCTCTCTCTCTCTCTCTCTCTCTCTCTCTCTCTCTCTCTCTCTCTCTCTCTCTCTCTCTCTGTCTCTCTCTCTCTCTGAGCTCTCTCTCTCTCTCTCTCTCTCTCTCTCTCTCTCTCTCTCTCTCTCTCTCTCTGTCCTCTCTCTCTCTCTCTCTCTCTCTCTCTCTCTCTCTCTAGTCTCTCTCTCTGCTCTCTCTCTCTCTGTCTCTGTCTCTCTCTCTCTCTCTCTCTCTGTCTCTCCTGATCTCTCTCTCTCTCTCTCTCTCTCTCTCTTCTCTCTCTCTTTGTTCGGTTCTTCTTCAGACGGTTTAGTTCCAGAAGGCTCAGATTCGTGGTGCTCAGGCAGTGATTGTGCCAGCGTTGCGTAACAGTCATGTAAGTTTTCATCCTCACGAAACGTGACGGAGAGCTTCATTGTTCCTCCTCTCAGAGCTTCTTGTGATGTTCGGTGAAGCTCATCCTGGTCTCTCTAAGATCAGGCCTGCATAAACAGTTATATTTAATCAAGCATCTAGTTTCTCCTGCAGCAGATGATGCTTCGTGTGAATTCTGTTAACAATCAGCCAATGATCTGAATTTTATCTCATCATTCTATTCATCCTTCAACCATCAGACCTTAAAAATGCAAAAGCATCAACAAATGACTAAAGCAGGCCACAAGTAAACACAAAAGTGTTATAATTTGTTAAATGTACGACACATTGTCTGTATTATGTAACATGTAACATTAATTAGAAATGCTCATTAATTGGAGGTAGGTGTGAAAACTAACCCCAAAATAGACATAAGGATTTAGCGGTGCATTCAGTATATTATTTATAAGATTTATGATAAATTACCCACTTTTTCATTGATATTCTTGTTAAAATATCAATCTTCTGGATTATTTGCAGCAAAACTTTCTGATCCGAAATGCTTACTGAAAGAGTTCTGGAGTTTGAGGTTTTGGCAGCGACTCAAAGGTTCCTCGCTGCAGATTTAATGACATGCATGAGCTCCTAATTAAATGAATGTCTGTTGGAGACGCATGTCTTCTGCTGGTTATGATCACAGACTGTACGTGATTGAATTATTCTGAGAACACTCCTACGCCAGCGTCCTGAGCGAGAGCGTCTCCTGACCCGCGGGTCTGAGCTGGTTTCTCTCCGCGAGGTTCGAGGAACGGACGCTTCTGGAACGCCGCAGAACGCTGCCACTTCTCTTGGCACACCGTGCATCTGCCATTGTGAGCGCTGACGGATGAGCCGGGTGTTGCCATGGCGATGGTGGCTCATGTTTCCCAGCTCCCTCCTCCAGCAAACTCTTCAGGTCACCAGGATTCAGGCCGACTAAATCAGAGGAACGCTGATCACTGACCGGAACGTCAAAAACAAACGTGAGCAGAAATCACCCTGAATGTGCAAAAATGTCTATATTATTGGTATAATTTCATAGACATTTATACTAGAAAACAAGACAAAAATACTAACTTTTTGCAGTGCTTGCACTTTCGTGTTTGGAAATCAGCCTCAGTTCTCAGTTTAGATCAGAGCTGAGTTTATCAGTAATTATGACACGTCTGAAGCTCTTCTAGCACAAAAACAGTCTCCTTTCATAATGAAGTGTGAGGATGCTCGTGCTGCTCGGTTTCTGTTTTTACATTCACTCTGCCTTTTAGTCTTCATGACTAGTTACTCACACATTTTGTATCATTTTTACAATTCAGGAATGTTCCCAAAATGAGGTTTTGTCAGGTTTTAATCATTTCTCGATGCAGATTTGTCCCCATAATATGGTAATGTTGGTACACACAATAATTGCTCAAATGAATTGCACGGAAGTTTTACACGGAAAGATGCAGTATTGTATACTTTATGTAAAATAGTTTTAGATACAGTCGAGGATGACACCTTCTTCTAATTTACTACAGTGAAGCTATGATATCAGGGATTTGATGATGGTCTCAGGCTGTGTTTTAAAGGTCACGTGATGAAAGCCACAGAAAAAGTGTCAGTCATCTCAAGACTTGCTCTTGTGGTTTTAACGTCGTTGTTCCTGTGAGATTTTTGTGTGCTTTTTTTTTTTTTTTATTCGCGCCGCCCACAGATCTCCTCCAGCCCACCGTGATGCTGGTTCTGCACCAAAAGCCCAGCGAGATTGAAGAAATATGAAATATTTAACGCAGCCCGTGCTCGCAGTGACCTACTGAGAGAGAGCGGCTGTTTATCACAGCCAGAAATAGAGCTAATGTTGAGAGGATCCAGAGATGCTCTGGAAGCGTGCGATCGACTGGCGTTTGTGCTGAGTCAGGCGCTGTGTGGATTACCCAGCATGCCTCAGACGCTCGGGCTCAGGTGAGCTGCTGTGTGTTCAGGTGTGTGTTCAGGTGTGTGTGTGTTTGCTCAGAGATTACGACCGCGTTCAGCAAACACCTCCGAGACCAGAGACGAGAAGCCTTCCTCTGGCCCGAGTCGCAGCACTGCAAACAATTATTCTTTAACATTGATGAAAAATATCATGAAAAATTTTCTTTTGCCAAATATTTTAAAATAAAACTAGGCAAAAAGGCAAGAAACGTTTTGTTGTTGTGGTGTGTGAACTCTGAGTGTGCTGAAAGGTCAGAAGTCACAGCCTGAATGCTGGTCTTTAAACGGACAGTTCATCCAAAAACGGACAGTTCATCTGTAAAAATTACTCACCCTCATGTCTTTCCAAACCCTTTGTTCATCTTAAGATCACAAAGTAAGATGATTTTTGATGTAATCTGAGACTGTTTAACCCTGACTCTGTGTGACTTTCTGTCTTTGAAGATTAAAGACGGTGACAGTCGATAGTTCCTACTCAATTCCATACTAATCTTTTCTCATGCTGTAGAAGTCAGTGGTTCCACACATTCTGTGACTGTTGTTGGACTGAGTTCAGTGTTGGTGAAGGTCTACTGAATGAACCGTGTCCAGTGATCAGACTCATGAAGCTGGACTCTGAGCGCTGGTTTGGGTTGGTTTGATGAGTGCTGAGCGCTGGTTTTAGTGATTTTCGGCAATTTGATTAAATACACCATCTCTGCATTTAATAAGAAATGAAGTGTTTAATCTGGTTATTATACATCACTATCAGTATCTGTATTGTTAAAAGTGCTATATAAATAAAAGTGATTGATCGATTGATTGATTCTAGTGCTATAGTGTTCTAGTGTCCTAGGGTTCTAGGGTACTAGTGTTGTTCTAGTGTCCTACTCTTCCAGTGTTCCAGTGTTCTAGTGTTTTAGTGTTCTAGTGTCCTAGTCTTCTAGTGTACTAGTTTCTTACTGGTCTAGTTTTCCAGTGTTACAGTCTTCTAGCGTTCTAGTGTCATGGTGTCCTAGTGTTAGGACACTAACCTAACACTAACTCTATTTAGTGCTTTTAACAATACAGATATGTATAATGACAAGATTAATTTTTTGTTAAATGCTGAGACAGTCTCTGTAATCAATTCAATGATAATCGCTAGAAATTAATTGCTCCCATCTAAGCCAGAGGCAACAGCAGCAAGAAACAAAAACCCCATCCGTGACAAGATTATATTAGTGTAGATGCCTTTTCACGATGTAATAAATGTGTTACGGGGAGTGTTCCCGGTTCTGGCTGATCTAATTAATGCAGCTTAACAGTCCTTTAACAGATTTGAATAATAGAAGCGTATAAGTGTGTTATGTCTAAGCTAGGTTAAAGAGATGTGTGTTTAAACTGACAGAGTGTGTCTGCCTCCAGAAAAGTGTTAGGGAGATGTTCCAGATGTTCCATGTTTAGGTTCTAAATAAGAAAAGGATCTGCCGTCCAGTCGATTTTGATATTCTAGGTATTATCAAATGGTCAGAGTTTTGAGAACACAGTGGACGTGCAGGACTATAATGTGATAAGAGCTCGCTCAAGTATTGAGGAGATAAACCATTCAGGGCTAATATGATCATACTTCCTAGTTCTAGTAAGGACTCTAGCTGCTGTGTTTTGGACTAGCTGAATTTTATTTATCAAGCGTGCAGAACAACCACCCAATAAAGCATTACAATAATCTAACCTCGAGGTCATAAATGCATGATTTAACATTTCTGCATTTGTTGGTTGTATTTTAGATATATTTCTGAGATTGAAAAATGCAGTTTTGCAGATGCAAGAAACATTGTTTTCAACGGCACTAGTATTGAGCCTTGAGGAACTCCATATTTCTTTTGTGATTGATATGATACCTCCTCATTTAATGCTACAAACTGATAGCGGTCAGATAGATATGATTTAAACCATGCTAAGGCGCTTCCTCTAATGCCAACATGGTTTTCTAGTCTATCCAAGAGAATGTTGTGATCGATAGTATCGAATGCTATAATAACGAGATAAAACCACGATCCGATGATAGAAGCAGGTCATTAGTAACTCTAATGAGAGCAGTCTCAGTACTATGGTATGGTCTAAATCCTGATTGGAAATCCTCACAGATACCATGAATGTAGTTGTGAGGATATTGTCTTTTCTAGTATCTTTGACAGAAAAGAGAGATTTGAGATCAGTCTGTAATTAAGTCTTTGGGGTCAAGATGTGGTTTCTTAATAAGAGGCTTAACTACAGCCAGTTTGTAGTTTTTGGGGACATATCCTAATGACAATGATGAATTAATAATAGTCAAAATAGGATCTATGACTTCTGGAAGCAGATCTAATAGTTTAGATGGAATAGGGTCTAACATACATGTTGCTGGTTTAGATGATTTAACAAGTTTGTACACGTCTTCCTCTCCTATAATAGAGAATGAGTGGAGTTTATAGTGCACTATGTGATGTAATGTGATCTGATACTGTAGCTGACGGCTGCATCGTTACAATTTTATATCTGATAGTATTAATCTTGGAAGTAAAGTAGTTCATAAAGTCATTACTGTCCTAGTGGTCCAGTGTTCAAGTCTTCTATTTTTCTAGTCTTCCAGTGTCCTAGTCTTCTAGGTATAGTATTCCAGTGTCCTAGTCTTCCAGTGTCCTAGTCTTCTAGTGTCCTAGTCTTCTAGGTATAGTGTTCCAGTGTCCTAGTCTTCTAGGTATAGTATTCCAGTGTCCTAGTCTTCCAGTGTTCTAGTCTTCTAGTGTCCTAGTCTTCTAGGTATAGTATTCCAGTGTCCTAGTCTTCTAGTGTCCTAGTCTTCTAGTGTCCTAGTCTTCTAGGTATAGTGTTCCAGTGTCCTAGTCTTCCAGTGTCCTAGTCTTCCAGTGTCCTAGTCTTCCAGTGTCCTAGTCTTCTAGTGTCCTAGTCTTCTAGGTATAGTGTTCCAGTGTCCTAGTCTTCCAGTGTCCTAGTCTTCTAGTGTCCTAGTCTTCTAGTGTCCTAGTCTTCTAGGTATAGTGTTCCAGTGTCCTAGTCTTCTAGTGTCCTAGTCTTCTAGGTATAGTGTTCCAGTGTTCTAGTCTTCTAGTCTATATTGTTCCATTCTTCTAGTGTCCAAGTCTTCTAGTCTATAGAGTTCCAGTGTTCTAGTCTTTTAGTCTTCTAGTCTATAATGTTCCAGTGTTCTAGTCTTCTAGTGTTCTAGTCTTCTAGTGTCCTAGTTTTCTAGTGTCCTAGTCTTCTCGTCTATAGTTTCCAGTGTTCCGGTGTTCTAGTCTTCTAGTCTACAGTGTTCCAGTGTTCTAGTCTTCTAGTGTCCTAGTTTTCTAGTGTTATAGTCTTCTAGTCTGTAGTGTTCTAGTGTTCCGGTGTTCTGGTCTTCCAGTCTTGTAGTGTCCTAGTGTTCTACTGTTCCAGTGCAGAGAGTGTGTGTGTTCGTGAGAAAGTGTGTGAGACAGAAGTCATTCTGTCCTGTGTGTGATGTTGTGTTTCTGTCTGTGGTGTGAGGTTTGATCGTGTGTTGAGTTCTAACCGAGATCAGAACAAGCATAGGACTCAGGGGGTGATTTTCTCTGAAGCTACTTTTGGACTCAATCAATATGTGCTGCAAGCGCGTGTTGATCCTTTCCAGCTCTCATGAGGATCGCACCTCGGCCGTGTCTCGGAGGGCCGTCGCTGGCGTCATCGCTCAGAGCTACAGCTGCTCTCCAGTCCGTCTGTCTCTCAAACTATCTGTCTGTCTGTCTATGCTAATGAGCTCATTGTCTCCTGCGTCGGTCTTTGTTTTCTCAATGGCTTCATGAATATGAGTCTCTCTCAGTTTTTGTTCGATGTTATTTATGTCGTGTCCATTTGGCCGTCCGCTGACACAAAGCATGCAGTTTACTCTGAATAAATATGAGTGGATCTGAATGAGGCGTTAAAACACACATCGGTGTGTGTGTTAATTTTCTCTCCCTGTGGGTTGTAAAGCAGGTTGTCCAGCTTGCTAATGGATCGATGGCTGCAGAGAGAGAGAGACGGGCGAGAGACAGACACACAGATGGGCTTGTTTTATCAGGTTCATATAATCTTGTCACGGTTCTGTTCTGACACACCTGTACGTCTGTGATTTCTTTTCATCATGAGCAGGTGCGCGTGGATTCAGAGCCGTAATGTGTCTGTTTCTCTCTTGAGTGACAGTGAGACGAGACACACAGTGAGACAGGAACAGGAAATACACCACAGAGAGACACATGTGAACATGACTCAACACGGGACAGACACAGAGAGAGAGAGAGAGAGAGAGAGAGAGAGAGAGAGAGAGAGAGAGAGAGAGAGAGAGACAGAGAGAGAGAGAGAGAGAGAGAGAGACAGAGAGAGAGAGAGAGAGAGAGAGAGAGAGAGAGAGAGAGAGAGAGAGAGAGAGAGAGAGAGAGAGAGAGAGAGAGAGAGAGAGAGAGAGAGAGAGAGAGAGAGAGAGAGAGAGAGAGAGAGAGACAGAGAGAGAGAGAGACAGAGAGAGAGAGAGAGAGAGAGAGAGAGAGAGAGAGAGAGAGAGAGAGAGAGAGAGAGAGAGAGAGAGAGAGAGAGAGAGAGAGAGAGAGAGAGAGAGAGAGAGAGAGAGAGAGAGAGAGAGAGAGAGAGAGAGAGAGAGAGAGAGAGAGAGAGAGAGAGAGAGAGAGAGAGAGAGAGACAGAGAGAGAGAGAGAGAGAGAGAGAGAGAGAGAGAGAGAGAGAGAGAGAGAGAGAGAGAGAGAGAGAGAGAGAGAGAGAGAGAGAGAGAGAGAGAGAGAGAGAGAGAGAGAGAGAGAGAGAGAGAGAGAGAGAGAGAGAGAGAGAGAGAGAGAGAGAGAGAGAGAGAGAGAGAGAGAGAGAGAGAGAGAGAGAGAGAGAGAGAGAGAGAGAGAGAGAGAGAGAGAGAGAGAGAGAGAGAGAGAGAGAGAGAGAGAGAGAGAGAGAGAGAGAGAGAGAGAGAGAGAGAGAGAGAGAGAGAGAGAGAGAGAGAGAGAGAGAGAGAGAGAGAGAGAGAGAGAGAGAGAGAGAGAGAGAGAGAGAGAGAGAGAGAGAGAGAGAGAGAGAGAGAGAGAGAGAGAGAGAGAGAGAGAGAGAGAGAGAGAGAGAGAGAGAGAGAGAGAGAGAGAGAGAGAGAGAGAGAGAGAGAGAGAGAGAGAGAGAGAGAGAGAGAGAGAGAGAGAGAGAGAGAGAGAGAGAGAGAGAGAGAGAGAGAGACAGAGAGAGAGAGAGAGAGAGAGAGAGAGAGAGAGAGAGAGAGAGAGAGAGAGAGAGAGAGAGAGAGAGAGAGAGAGAGAGAGAGAGAGAGAGAGAGAGAGAGAGAGAGAGAGAGAGAGAGAGAGAGAGAGAGAGAGAGAGAGAGAGAGAGAGAGAGAGAGAGAGAGAGAGAGAGAGAGAGAGAGAGAGAGAGAGAGAGAGAGAGAGAGAGAGAGAGAGAGAGAGAGAGAGAGAGAGAGAGAGAGAGAGAGAGAGAGAGAGAGAGAGAGAGAGAGAGAGAGAGAGAGAGAGAGAGAGAGAGAGAGAGAGAGAGAGAGAGAGAGAGAGAGAGAGAGAGAGAGAGAGAGAGAGAGAGAGAGAGAGAGAGAGAGAGAGAGAGAGAGAGAGAGAGAGAGAGAGAGAGAGAGAGAGAGAGAGAGAGAGAGAGAGAGAGAGAGAGAGAGAGAGAGAGAGAGAGAGAGAGAGAGAGAGAGAGAGAGAGAGAGAGAGAGAGAGAGAGAGAGAGAGAGAGAGAGAGAGAGAGAGAGAGAGAGAGAGAGAGAGAGAGAGAGAGAGAGAGAGAGAGAGAGAGAGAGAGAGAGAGAGAGAGAGAGAGAGAGAGAGAGAGAGGCTCAGGACAGAGACAGAGCTGAGAGAGAGAGTTAGATTAATCACATCAGTAAGAGAGTTTTAATCACATCAGTAAATGTTTACACATCTGTGACACACACACACACACACACACACACTGAGCGTCTCGCTGGATTCTCTTTTCTCAAGCGACCTGGAACATTTGTGCCTGAAAATTTCCAAACAATATATAATCTTATCATTTTATCTGATGAGGTTACAACTGAATTAACCGTGTAAAGCCTTACATTTGAAATAATACTCAGAATAGAAACTATTGTTTGTACTTGTTAAATCCAGCTCTGTATTGACACAAAAAATATTAAAATGTGCGTATGTTTTTATTTTGTATTATATGTGCTCCGTCAGGCTTTTATAGCTCAATATGGAGGTAAAAACTGCTTATTTTTATTCAGAGACTCAAACTGAGCAAAAATATGAATTTGGTTCCTGTTGCTGATATTTATGACGTAATTCTGCTGCTTGTGTAAATCGATGAGACTATTATTATAACATAGTGAGATGACATATAATACAGTGCTGATTGAGAGATGAAGAAATAAAGGCTCCTCAGAAGATGTGAGATGTTTGTAATCTCCGGTGAATGAATGAATGTTCTCATATAAGATTCGCTGAGGAACAATAAAAAATGTTACTAATAATCCCAGATATGATGAATTAATGAAATCCCAAATGGAAAGCAATCAGCTGTCATTGTGCTGATGAGACACTTCCAGGAGATGCTGGTCACCTCTTTATTAGCCGTGTTGAATCTGTGTTGTCTTAAAGTCAAATCATAATGAAACAGTTGTATGGATTTATGGGTAAAGGTCAAAGGTTACCCTGCTGGCATCAAATGTTTCACTCAAATATGATAAGAAGAATCAAAGGCAGTGAATGCATGATGTTATGATATTAGTTAAAACTAATTGTGGTGTAGAATTGAGTGGTTTATTCCAAATAATCCTTTACACACAAACACAAATAAATCCTGGGAATCAGCAGAGACAGCCTGGGACTGAGATAAGAAACTATATTTCAAAATAAGATGAATAGAATTGAATTAAACTGCCATTAAACGGGTAATTATATTATTAGTGCTAGTAAGAGTGATGGAGAGACCGTGCTTTTAAAGAAAGAGTGTGTGTGTAGGTTTGAAGTGTAAATACATCCTCTATCACACACACACACACACACACACACACACACACACACACACACACACAGGTGAGTGTTTAAGGCTCTTTCACACTGATCTGTGTGATGGTGTGTGTAAACTCTGCAGGGACACACACTGCTGTATTGTGTGTGAAGTGTAAGGAAACAGTGGAGTGAGTGTGAAGCGTCTCAGGAGTGAGTGTGATCTTCATCGGTTCAGGTTTACTGAGCTCTGCCTAGTGATGGAGAAGTGTGTGTCCATTTATACACACTGACAAACAAAGAGTTCATCTTCTTCTGCGTGTGTGTGCATCAGTGTGTGTGTATCATTGCGTGTGTATCAGTATGTGTGTGTGTGTCTGTGTGTCTCAGTGTGTGTGTATCATCGTGTGTGTGTGTAAGTGTTTGTGCGTGTGTATCATCGTGTGTGTGCGTGTCAGTAATCGTAGGTGTGAGCCGCTGCTGTGTTTCAGCTCAAGGCGAGGCTCATGGGTTGACAGACTCCGTCCCTCTCAAAGCGTTTCAGCTCTTCCTCTTAAGTGTGCTGTCACTAGAGATCAGAGTCTGTCTCCTGAGCCGGTCTGTTTTACTCTCGTGTGTTAACGGTCCAGAGGTCACTCTCTGATCACCTGATCAATAATCTCATTAGTCAGCCGCTCAGCTGCACCTGCTCGTTACCATGGTGACGCTGACTCACTCCACCTGTACCTGTCCTGGAGAGAAACCATCCTCAGGATGCTGAAGACTGTTACCAGGCTGTTTCCAACGAGTTCTGGATGGTTGTCATGAGGTTGCTAGGTGTTCCTGGGATCTGACAACATCCTTTGTTTTTTTGGATTGTAATATTGAATTTTGTGTACCATAAAATAATTTCACGGGCAACTTTATATCCCTTAATACGTTCTTAGAAACCCCATTCCCGTTATTCTAATCTATTAAATTCTATGTTGCCTTTAGAGAAACAGAATCCTTGTTTGAGGAGAGAATTGTTATTTCATCACAGACACTTCACTGCTTTACAGTACGTGTGTGTGTGTGTGTGTGTGTGTGTGTGTGTGTGTGTGTGTGTGTAATGCACTGCCAATTGAATTACCTGTCTGTCTGTTGTCTGTGTTGCTGCCAGTGACTAATGACACCAGAATAATCTTCAGTGTCTGTCCGTCTCTGAAGAGGAGGAGGATATTGAGGTAAAGACAAAAATGTCATTCAAATATGAAAAGATAAGGAATTCATAAGACAGCTTTTTATTACATTCGGAGTTCATGAGTGAATGAGATGCGTGAGGTCAGAGGTCACCGGGGTACAGTAGAGCTCGAGGTGATCCGGTCCGGCTCGCTCATCTCATACACTTCATTCTGACAACAACACACTCCTTGTGGTGCTTCTCTCAGCCTCTTATGAAGCCCCAAGAACTCAGCACCAGCTCATAGTGCAGTAAAGATGGAGGTACAGCGGAGGACCAAATCATTAGAACACTATTATCGTCAGCAGCTAAATCAGTTATTTCTATCCTCTGCTGTAGGAATTTTGTCATTAATTGTAATAATCCAGTGACATTTGTGTCTGATCTGATCGTCATCTGAAGAAACTGAACAAACTCGATCCAGAAGAACCGTGTCTCCGAGACGCTCCAAGAAAGATACCTGCAAAGATCCTGAGAAACTCTGCTTTAAACACAGAGATGCTCATTTATTCAGTTAATTCAGTTCATTAGACAGCATCCTCATTTTACAGCATTTGCCTCAAACTTTTAACAGGTTCACAGGTATCTTTCTTGAAGCGTCTCGGAGACACAGTTCTTCTGGATCGAGTCTCAGTTTGTTCTGTTTCTGCAGACAGACTGATGATGATCAGATCAGACACAAATATCTCTGGATTGATGCCCAAATGAATGTTTGGAAATGCAAACTGATATTTACAGCAGAAGAGAGACATAACTGACTTTTTTGCTGGAAATAATGATGTTCTGATGACGTTGACCTCCACTGTAGATGATGCTCACTGATACTCCCTCTTTCTCTCTCCAGAACCTTCCAGAAGTCCAGATGGAGCAGGATGTCGAGAGCACCGTCACGGTCCGACAGCCCAAGCTGCCCAAGCAGGCGCGGGACGACGTCCCCAAACCGCTGCAGGACAGAGAGCGTGCCAAGCAGAAGATCCAGCGCTACGTCCGCAAAGACGGCAAGTGCAACGTGCATCACGGAAACGTGCGGGAGACCTACCGCTACCTGACGGACATCTTCACCACGCTGGTGGACCTCAAGTGGAGGTTCAACCTGTTCATCTTCGTGCTGGTTTACACCGTGACCTGGCTGTTCTTCGGCTTCATGTGGTGGTTGATCGCTCACGCACGAGGAGATCTGGAGCACATAGGAGACAACCAGTGGACTCCTTGCGTCAACAACCTCAACGGCTTCGTGTCGGCGTTCTTGTTCTCGATAGAGACGGAAACGACCATCGGCTACGGCCACAGGGTGATCACTGACAAGTGTCCCGAGGGCATCGTGCTGCTGCTGGTGCAGTCGGTGCTGGGCTCCATCGTCAACGCCTTCATGGTGGGCTGCATGTTCGTCAAGATCTCGCAGCCCAAGAAACGCGCCGAGACTCTGGTGTTCTCCACCAACGCCGTCATCTCCATGCGCGACGGCCGGCTCTGTCTGATGTTTCGCGTCGGAGACCTGCGCAACTCGCACATCGTGGAGGCGTCCATTCGAGCCAAACTGATCAAGTCCAAACAGACCAAGGAGGGAGAGTTCATCCCTCTCAATCAGACGGACATGAACGTGGGCTACGACACCGGGGACGACCGACTCTTCCTGGTGTCTCCACTCATCATCTGCCACGAGATCAATCAGCACAGCCCCTTCTGGGAGATCTCCAAAGAGCACCTGGCCCATGAGGAGCTGGAGATCGTGGTGATCCTGGAGGGCATGGTGGAGGCCACAGGTACCTTTCATTGCGTTCAGAGAGTTACATTTAGTGGGTTTATCCAAAGTCGCTCACATTGCAGGTATGAAGTGGATTGGTTCATGCATTTCGTGGCAATATTGAACACATAATGTGTGCCACGTTACATAGCATTTCTAGTGCGTTTGGAAGATGCTTTTATCACTTGAAGGGGTGCATTTGATCAGTTTATTCATTCCCTGGGAATCAGCCCATGGCGTTTCTAAAGACGCGCTCTACTGTCTGCACTGCATGTAATGCATTTGGCAGATGCTTTTATCCAAAATCCCATGCATTACAATGAAGTAATGCAGAGGATTCGAATGTGCACTACATCGATCATGCAACTGGTATTGCTGTACAGTTTGGACTACAGGGTATTCATTGCACTCAAAGATTGAATTACAGAATGCATTTATCCAGAGCAACTATCTGAACCGATGACCATGACTTTGGAGTTTCTAGAGTTTCTAGATCTCATGTTTGAGAAATTAACTTCTCGTACATCACTACATTTGCAGGTAGCGTGTTCATCAAATGTTTTTGTTCAAAACACCCTTGCATCGCATTGAAGGTGTGCAATGGTTTTCAATCTCAGATGATAATTTGAACAAAGAAAAAGCATCATTTTTTTCATGTTTTGATTACTGCGTCATTCCCAGACCTCCACTCGAGTGATTTCAGCGAGGAGAGCATCCAAACCTTTGACTAGTTGCAGGTTAATTTAATCTAGTTCATTTTGTCTATATGTGCATACGTATGGTGTTAAGTATCATATTGAATTAGGTTATGACTTGTATTTTAGTCAGTAATTAATCAGTTCAGCTGGAGTGTATGTATAGTAACCCTCTGTGGTCGTCACACAAAGGTCACAGAGCTAGAAAAACAAACTGAATGAAGGTGGTGTGTGGAAGAAGTGTGTCAGATCACAGGATCTTAAAAGGGCCGTTTACATTAATGCATGAACGTTCTGCCATCATTCACTCACCTCATGGGTATAAAAGCTTATAAATCATACAAAATCTGTTTCTTTGAGTTCCCTGTAAAGGGTAGGTTTAGGTGTAGAACAGTAACACATACAGTCTGTACCGAATAAAAACATTACACCTATAGGGAGTCCCCACAAGGATAGCTGGCCTGTGTGTGTGTGTGTGTGTGTGTGTGTGTGTGTGTGTGTGTGTGTGTGTGTCTGTGGTAGCAAATTTACATGGAACATGATTTTTGGCATAAAAGAAAAATGGATCTTTTTGACCCATGCAATGTTTTGTTGTCTGTTGCTACAAATATAGCTGTGCTGCTGAGGACTGCTTCCAGAGACAAAGATTCTTTTCTTGTTTTTTTTATCATGTTTTTTATCATTTTTTAGTACATTGCAAGATTTCGCTCTAACAGCATTCTAAGAGAAAGCCTGAAATAGGAGCGAGCTCACATCAGGATATAAATATAGTGTCAGATCGATACACGCAGCTTAAAGGCTCTGTGTGCTGGGAAATATCCCAGAAATCCCTCTGGAGTCCAGTCCTGGAAACAGCACAGATGACCGTGACGTGACCTTGTGTGTCTGTGGGTCATTAAAGGCTTCCAGCTTCTCGCTGATGATTTCATCAGCTCTGTTTCCACTTTGATGATCCATCAGCTCGTGTGTGTGTGTGTGTGTGTGTGTGTGTATACCAGTTTTTCTGTTCTTGGGACTTAAACCTGAATACACACAGACTCATGGAGACTTGTCTCATGATGGGGACCTGAACTGAAGTTTCATGTTAACAAAAGCAGAATGAGTTTCTTTGTGAACGTAATAATGTGAGTAGTTTCCTGTAAGAGAACAATAACACATACAGTCTGTACAGAATAAAAACATTACACCTATGAAGAGTCCCCAGAAAACATGGAAACATAGCATATGTGTGTGTGGGAGAGTGTGTGTGTTTATTTGTTTGTTTGTTTGTGTGTGTGTGTGTGTGTGTGTGTGTGTGTGTGTGTGTGTGTGTGTGTGTGTGTGTGTGTGTGTGTGTGTGTGTGTGTTTGTGTTTGTGTTTGTGTGTGTGTGTGTGTGTGTGTGTGTGTGTGTGTGTGTGTGTGTGTGTGTGTGTGTGTGTGTGTGTGTGTGTGTGTGTGTGTGTGTGTGTGTGTGTGTGTGTGTGTGTGTGTGTGTGTGTGTTTGTGTACTCCTGCAAGTCAGAAAATAGTTTATTAGAGCAGTTTAATCACAGTCCAGTTCTTTCATGAAGCAGTAAGTTCATCAAAGTTTGTGAGAAAAATTATATTTGTTGATCAGGAAGTGATGAGCTCATTGCTGTGAGTGATCGGATGTGATGAGAACACATGAATTTAAACAAAATAATGTACAAAGTCTTTTTTGTCACACAGTTTCTGAAAGCTGACTCTCAAACAGCAGAAACACAGTTCTCTGTGTAACACACAAATCTAACAGGAGTTAATATTACGGCGAAGGTGCCTGCAGATGTTTGATTTTGAGGTGTGTTTGTGATATTTTGAATTCAGTCATTCAGTTTGCAAGAGATGTGAGATGTTTCTCAGTTCTCAGAACTGTGTGTAAAGTGTTGAAAAGCGAAAAGAAGCAACGTTTTAAAGTTCAGCTCATTTACGGACGACTGATTCCTGAATCTATGCTGACTGTGAACAGAGATAAAGAGACTGATTCTCTACAAGAACCGTCTGGAGCTTCTGACTCACAGCCTTTGAGGAAGTTACGCTTTCTAAGAACCTGCTGCTTACTTTTCCAGAGTTCTGAGCAGAGAAGGGTGATGTTGGTGTTATTGTATAGTATTTTATAGACAGTAAAAGTCCTGATAATCAGTAACTATGTCTTCACTGGATGCAACAAATGCCTCGTTCCTAATGTTTTATTGTTTTGTTACAGTAAGAGACGGAACATTTCAGTCACACGCTTCAGGTACTCGGCCAATCACAACGCACTGGATAGCTGGCCAATCAGAGCACACCTCGCTTTTTTAGAACGTTGAGTTTTGTACAAAGTTTCAGGAGGAGAAACTATAATGTACAGGATGTGGAAAATAATGTTTTTTATTTAAAACGCGAAAATGCTGCTCTTTCACAGATCTCTCCGTCTTCTTCAGACGCAATCGTCTGGAAGTCTCCATCTTCTGATGGCTGTGTAGGATTTTTAGTTTTTCCAGCATCTTCTGCACATTTGAGCTCTTCCCAACAGTGAAGACATGATGCAGAGATCCATCTGTTCATGCTGAAGCAGAGACTCACACACACTTCACGGAGCGAGGGGACGGAAACTCCTCGACGTGATCATCTGTGTCACTTCAGTTATTATCGTGTGATGTCTGCGCTTGCTAATTTTCCACTGCTTATAATAGTCTTTGAGACCGATTTCAGCAGCTTCACGTTTTCCATGAGCTGCAGTTAAAACGGTCTGAGATAAAAATGAACGTGGCGTCACGCAGCCGCAGAGATGGAGGATCTTCTAGGTACAATTAGGCAAAAAAAAGCAGCGCGTTTGCTTTCTCTGCAACTGTGATGCTATTTTGAGGGTTTGTGAGTGCGGTTGCCATGGTGACGGCGCAGCATCAGGAAAACCCACTGACATTATATAACAGCGTTATCTAAAGCGCGCCGCCGGAGTATTGCTGTTATTATGATTACTAGTGTTATTATGATGCTCGCGATTGATCTGTGGTTACTGCGGCTGGTTTCTCAGTCTTCAGCATGAAGCAGCGCTCGAGCTCAGATCACGACACACACCGAAAGCCTCGTCTCTTCCAGGAGTTTGTGTCACACATTAACTCCAGAGTAGGTTCCTCGTGAGGTCCAGGGTGCTCAGGGCATGACCGGAGAACGGGAACAGCTGGTGGTGTGTGTGCGGCTGACCTGTTGCCATGGCGACGAGAGCACGCATGAGGACACGTGTCATCACAACACACATGTTGACAGGGATGTGTTCTTTGTGCTGTTCTGCTCGTTGTGTAGGATCTGATCAGTTCTGCTGTCCCCTCAGCCACAATGAGTGTGTGTGTGTGTGTGTGTGTGTGTGTGTGTGTGTGTGTGTGTGCGCAAGCTTGTTTACATGTGTATGCAAGTGTATTTAATTGTGTGTGCGTGTGACCCTATGAGTGTGCAAGTAATTATGAGTGTGTGTTTTTTATGCACATCTCTTTTTAAAACCCTAACACACAAAATGCAAAACAGCTCATCTTTTTAAAACAAGAGCTGCGTTCAAAATATCACAAACACCTGAAAATTTGCCTGAAAACACCTTTGCCTTCATTTTTGTTCCCTGTCAGATTTGTTACAGAGAGAGCTGTGTGTTGTGTTTAGAGAGAGTTAGTGTGTGGTGTTGCGGGTTTGGTGTGTGTTTCCGCTGTTTGAGCATCAGCTTTCAGAAACTGTGTGGCGAGAGAAGATTGTGTGTGAGCAGTTGAAAAAAAACTATATTGTGTCTGAGAATGTGAATGAGTGTGTGAACATTGTTGCAGGTGTGTGTGTGTGTGTGTGTGTGTGTGTGTGTGTGTGACAGTGAGTGTGTCAGAGCATATAAATATATGTGTACTGTGCAGGCATTAGTGTGTGTGTGTGTGTGTGTGTGTGTGTGTGTGTGTGTGTGTGTGTGTGTGTGTTCTCGGCTGTAGTCTGCTGATAACGGGGCAGTGAAGGTGTCTCTTCTGTCTGACCAGCGCAGGACGCAGGGATCTGGTTTAAAGTGTTATCTCACAGCAGATGAATGAGGTTCAGCAGCAGACTGTGTATCAGACTCTCACGGGCTCTGTGTGTGTGTGTGTGTGTGTGTGTGTGTGTGTGTGTGTGTGTGTGTGTGTGTGTTCACGAGCGCAGGTTAAAGCAGCGGAGGCTGATGAAGCGTGACGCAGCTCCTCACCACAGAGCCACTCCGAGACACGCGTTATATAAGCCGTGTGTGTGTGTGTGTGTGTGTGTGTGTGTGTGTGTGTGTGTGTGTGTGTGTGTGTCTGGGCTCTGGGGGCGCAGAGGGAACGGCACACGACTCACAGATGTGACACACACAGTGTTTGGATTGTGACTGAAGACGATGACCTTTGAACCCCGGACTCGCTCGTCTTCCTGTCACATCTAATCGAACGGGAAGATGGAGCTTTACTCTTGCTCCGTCTTAAACTTCTTCATCGTATTCTTGCTTTCTGCATTCGTCTTGATTCGTTTGACAGGCTCTTGACGTACGGCACGATTTTTTTAGAAAATGTTTTGGGTAAATATTAGTGTTTGGTTGATCAGCGCTCAGCAGAACTGACTGTTCGTCTATCACCATCAAATATGCTGACCGTTTTTGTTCTCTCTCTCTCTCTCTCTCTCTCTCTCTCTCTCTCTCTCTCTCTTCTCTCTCTCTCTCTCTCTCTCTCTCTCTCTCTCTCTCTCTCTCTCTCTCTCTCTCTCTCTCTCTCTCTCTCTCTCTCTCTCTCTCTCTCTCTCTCTGTCTCTGTCTCTCTCTGTCTCTGTCTCTCTCTCTCTCTCTCTCTCTCTCTCTCTCTCTCTCTCTCTCTCTCTCTCTCTCTCTCTGTCTCTCTCTCTCTCTCTCTCTCTCTCTCTCTCTCTCTCTCTGTCTCTGTCTCTGTCTCTCTCTCTCTCTCTCTCTCTCTCTCTCTCTCTCTCTCTCTCTCTCTCTCTCTCTCTCTCTCTCTCTCTCTCTCTCTCTCTCTCTCTCTCTCTCTCTCTCTCTCTCTCTCTCTCTCTCTCTCTCTCTCTCTCTCTCTCTCTCTCTCTCTCTCTCTCTCTCTCTCTCTCTCTCTCTCTCTCTCTCTCTCTCACACACACACACACACACACACACACACACACACACGTGTTCTTCACTTATTATGTGAGTCATTTCACCGCGGCATGCTGAGATCATCAGGAAACCTTGTAAACAAGATAGAAAGAGCAGCTCACCGTCATCAGACCATCTTTCTCTAGATGTGTGTCAATTAAAGCCACTGTCAGACGAACACTGATCAGATCTCAGCTCGTATGAATGTGGTATGCATTGCAATATTTCACCTTGAGTCAGTCAGATATATAAATATAGTGCCTCTGTTGTGTGAGAGGATGATGTCCTGACTCTGACCAGCAGATGGCCCAGTGCTCTGTGTGATGATCAGGTGAGAGGACAGTGTTTCAGACACAGGTCACTGCTGTTTGAAGTAAAGAGACTTTTTTTAAGATGAACGTATCCAGCTGCAAAGCTCTTTATACTGTGGTTTATGGCGCTGGTGTTAAACACGACCACAAAACCATAAAGATCATTTTTTTACTTAGCAATGCATCAGAAATTAAGCTTTATATATTTACAGTGAGACATTTACATAATATCTTCATGGAACATCATCTTTACTGAATAAAGGTGAAATATTTTACTACAAAACTAAAAACTTTGATGAAAATGTTTTCCTAGATCGTCAGTGCCAGGGATGAGCATTATTTATAAATGTCATTTGTGTTTGATCGGGTGGATGACAATCAAAATACTTGTGTTCTTGTAGTTTTAACTCTGACGTATTTTGTAAGTAATCATAAAAACATGGCCTCTGATTGGTCCCTGCTCAGTAGTTGCTCAGACTGTCACTATCAGGTTTAGGGTATTGTATTTTAAAATACATTTTGATGTATCTTTGCCCAACCCTAATCAGTGTTTTTGCTGCCCATACATTTCATGAATTTTACAATTTTATGCCCAAAATGAGGTCATTTCAAACCTGCTCCAGGTCTCAGAACAGTGACGGGGTCGAGTTTATCACGGCGTAGCATCTCCTCTACTTTTAAAACCTTTTGACGACGTCTGGGCATCAAGGTTATGAGTTTCTAGAGTTTTGGTGTTTTGGTCCCATTCTTGCCTGATATAGGTTACCAGCTGCCAAAGAGTTAGTAATCATCTTTGACGTATTTCTCCTTTAATGATGCTCCAAATGTTCTCCGGACCTCAGCGGGTCAGTTCAGCTCCAGACTCTTCTTCTATGAAGTCACGCTGGTGTAATATCTGCAGTACGTCTTTTAGTTTTGTCCCGCTGAAATACTCAAGACCTTCCAGAAACAGACGTCATCCGGAGGGGAGCATATGTTCCTCTGAAACCTTTATGTGCCTTGTGTTCACCGACAGAGGTTTCTGGAAGTATTCCTGAGCTCATTCAGTAACGTCTGACAAAATCACGAAGACCACGAGCATCCGACAAAGATCTTCAGTCCCTTGCACACAGATCTCTACAGTTTCTCTGAATCTGAGGAGATTCCCAAAGCCCTTGAAGTTTGACGTCGAGGAACGTTGTTTTTAAAATATCACACAGTCTTTCACCGATCGGAGAGATCTTTACTTCTGAGAGACTCTAATCATGTCACACACCTGAGGTCAATTAACTTCATTAGTTGCTAGATGTCCATTTAAACATTCGTTACGCTCTCTGTGACTTGTGTTCTGGTCTGTGTTTCTCAGGAATGACGTGTCAGGCGCGCAGCTCGTACGTGGCCAGCGAGATCAAGTGGGGCTACCGCTTCACGCCCGTCCTGACGCTGGAGGACGGCTTCTACGAGGTGGACTACAACAGCTTCCACGAGATCTACGAGACCAACACCCCCAGCTGCAGCGCGCGAGAGCTGGCCGAGATGACCGCCCGCTCGCGTCTGCCGCTGACCTGGTCGGTGGCCAGCAGACTGAGCCAGCAGGGCCTGCCGGACGCTCCGGAGGAGAAGCGGAGCTCGGCGGCCGAGGAGCTGGCCGAGAGGAACGGAGACGTGGCCAACATGGAGAACGAGTCCAAAGTGTAGGAGGACACGCGCATCTCTCCTCGCCTCTGCGCCGCCGGACGTTTGGCTGAGGTCGGAGGTCGGAGGTCAGCTCAGGAAAGCACCCCGAGGCGGGACACGGACCCCATCTCGCACGCTTTTTCTCTTCTTCTCGCCCGAAGGATGCGTGCGCGGGCGGCTGCATGGTTCCCGAAACCAGTTTTTTTTCTTAAAGATAAGAAATGATATTTTCAGATTTCTAATTCAAAGATTAAAACCTATATATGTATATGAATATATATATATAGATCTATTCTAGGGCATTTGCATTTGTATTTTTTTGTATATAACTGTTGGGTTTGAGACGCGAGGTTGTTTGATATGGCACGGAGTCGTCTATTCTGCCTTCTGGAATAGCGACAGACATATTTATCCACGCATGTACAAACGGTCCCTGTAGTCGACTGACTCTGATGTACATAGTTTTCAGTACTGTAGGCCATACTAGCGCTCGCTGACAGAGGACGGCCGCGCTCGTGTTGCATGGGATTGTGGGGTGTGTGTGTGTGTGTGTGTGTGTGTGTGTGTGTGTGAGTGTGTGTGTGAGTGAGTGTGTGCATGTGTGCTCCAATAACCTTCCGTACGTCATCAGCCATGATCTTTCGCTCCCTTTGCTCTTCCTTTAACTCATAGTCATAATTGGAAAAGAAGTAGAAGTGGACCTGATGCAGCGGAGTCCGGTCTGCGGCGATGAATCGAAGCGTCGCGTCTCGTGGATCCATTCTGAGATTATCGGAAGACGTCGCGATTCTCTCTGGAATCGATTCAGCTTAGTTTCTAACAGCAGGTGGCGCTCTAGGCGTGTTTTATTACTATTTTGACTTCTTTTCTAATACAAACAACTAAACGTTCTTGAATTAAGATGCATATATTTGACTTTTTTCTAAAAAGTTGTTCGTTTTTCTTAAAACAAGCACAAATATCTGGCAACGGGCTAAAAACAATATCTTAATTGTAGAGTAAATTGATTTTTTGTTATGTAAGTGATTAAATGTATTTGCGCCTCGTCTTTTATGACGTGAAATTAAAGTAAACACTTGCTTTTGATTCTTCTTTTATGTTCAAGTGTTAAAAACCGAGCTCAGAACGGATTCCAGACAGAAACGCGACGCATTCGGATCATCTCAAAATCTATGCAGAGCAATCGCTCGACCGGCGGCGCGTCGTTTTCTCGCCGCAGATGTGTCTCTCGGTGTTTCTGTTCGTTCAGAAGCGACTCACATCGGTGTTCACTCGCGCACGAGACCAAAGACCCGAGCCCTCACGTCACTAACAGACGCCTCGCCGGTGAACGATTCCAGCGCGTGACCCACGTGTTTCATTTAACGGCGGTGAGAACGAGGCTGAGGAACGGAGTCGCGTTCAGTCCGTGTTTCCTGATCGAGTCGACTCGCCTAAACAGATTGTGTCTGACGTGAAAAGAGTGTAGAAGGACAGCAGTCAACATTTGAGCTCAGTTCAGTTTAAATGATCGTCTCAGTCTGAGCGAGGAGCCTGCAGAAGATCAGAGGACCCCTGACTTTAACTCCTTTCCTGACAGACATCAGTCGTTTTCATAGCCTTTAGAATATTTTGTATAAATATCTGAACATGCAATACATATAGAGAAAACCCGTTGTAATTCTAGCTCCAGTGTGAGGAAGTTCCTTTAACAAAAAGAAAACTGTAGAAAAGTTTTGAACAAAAATGGCCTCGATGATCGAAACAGAGCTAAAACACTTCTTCGGTCCACGTTTCATTGGGTAACATTAGTCAGATTAGATTTCTCTAAGTCAGTGCTTCTTCTCTGTGTTTTTCTCCAGAGATGCAGTGGTCTGTCAGGAGATGTGTAACAGCGCCTCCTGCTGAATAACAGAAAAAACACAGGAAGTGCACTAAAGGTTATGAACAAATGTTGATTCATTCATCTTCCGTGGTATATTTTTTTATGTGACTTGTTTCAGGATGTTCAGAGAACGTTGCGACAATCCCGTAATGTTAGCAAAATTATCAAATTCTCTCTTTTTTCGTGACTCATTGGGAATGCTTTTAGACCTTATGTTTTTGTTATGTGGCATTAAACACGTCTCATAACATGAGAGACGACCGAACAGCAGAGCTCACCGTATCCCACAATGCTTTGTGATGAATCTCTGCTTCACTATCTGATCAGATTCTCGACGAAGTGAGTTAGAGACGTGAAGCGAGTGTTTCGTTCAGTAAAGGATGATGTTTACAGCCTCGTTTTCATTCTCGTCAAATCTAATGCGCTTCATTACAGACGGATTCTGTGGAAACTCCTCTCCATCTCACACTTTCTATCTGTCGCTTTGTGTCTCGAGGCTTGGCCTTGTTTTTCTCAAAACTCTGGCCTTTAGTTTATTTTTTATCAAAATTCAGAATTCCCCCTCAAACTGTTAGCCTACGCCTCACAACTTGGAATGTTTTCGTACTATTTTTTAGCCTCCATCTCAAACCGTTTGGGTCGAAATCCAGGTTTGTCTGCATTTGTCATTTTCTTCTTCTCTCACATTCGAGAGTTTGGTTTCATCTCCGCCTGGAGAGAGAGTTTCAGACAGAATCAGACGAGCTCTTTCAGAGAACGTGTCCTTCAATAATCCTCTACAGTAAAGCCTGGAACATTCGGCGCTCCGTACGCTTGATGAAGTGCCCTTTAAAGCGCCCTGCTGATATGAAGCCATTCAGACACGTCTCACGTCAGATCCGGACCGTCGTTCCTTCATTTCTGTTGAGTTCCATCCCTCGAGGAATATGAAATCAGGAATATGAACATGAACGTTTTAATGTCTTCGGATCCTTCTCTAAAGCTTATTTCACAAGCCATAATATGGTACATTATACACAGTGTTTATACAGACCTAGCGCCTCGACGCCGATTCATTCTGGTTTTCTTGTTGATTTAGATGATTACTCTGTGTCACAAGAAGCTCATAAATAAACCATATCTAAATATTGACTTTGGGGTTCTTTTCTCTGTGTGAATGAGGAGACAGAAGCATGAATCAAATGAATCGAGTGAGAATGATGACCAGAAAACAGAACGTTCTCAAAAGGTCCCTTAGGTTCTGAATCAGTGTTCTTCCAGTGACTTTAAGAGCTGATACTAAAACACTGATGCATCGTTCATATCATGTTTGTTCATGTAACACTGTTATTAGTTTGACGTCATTATAATTGTTTTAAATGTTATTAAGTGTCTCGGAGAACATTTAAAAGTAGCATTCTTATGTTCACTAAATAATATGTTGAATATTTCCTTTTTTTGAGCAGTGGATGTTTAAAGAACACTAACACTATATAATAATATTTTTATAACATAATGTGAGCGTAAACAAAAGGTCTTATAATGTATTTTATTAGCACAATTATATTCAAACTAATGCTGAGAAACCCTTTTAATATTACACTGAAGATCTCTCCTCAAGACGCCATTTATCTTATTATTCTGTATGTATTGTTTAATACGGCGGCAGAAGCAAACACTGCGACAAAGTTTTTACATTTAAAGACTAAAAAGTAGAAACCCAACCAATTCAAGAGATTTGTTCAAGTGTGTAGGTTTGATTTTGTCTTTGATGGAGATTCAACAGCAGAGTCTCTTATACATTTTACAATTCAACATCAGTATGCTGCAAAACTCTTTAAAACAGGTGTTAACCTGAAGGAATATTCTGCATTACATTTTTATTTTCCATCTCAATTTAAAATCATGCGGGTTGCAGCTTGACAATGTCCTGGCAGAAAATGTTATATATTTTAACTGACCAGCAGCTGTACAAACTACAAGGAGTTATCATTTACATTTACATTTACATTTAGTCATTTTGCAGACGCTTTTATCCAAAGCGACTTACAATTGAGAGTTTATCACAAATAAACAAGTATTAATTGAAGAGGGAAATGCCTTCAGTCATTCGAGTTACAGTTACATAATCGCTAAATTTGTTGCTAGGGGGCATGTTGAAGAAAAAGTTGCTAAGCTCGGTCTAAAGAGTTGCTAAAGCTAGAAACAAAGTCGCTAAGCCTGAAACACCGCGTCGTCGGTGCGCGAGCGCGTGCGCGTGCGCGCCCCCACTCATCAGCGCACGCGAGCGCGCGCGCGCTCTCAGTGTAAGGATGCTGCCGCTGAGGTCAGACGCGGGTCCGAGGCTCGGGTGAGAGTTTACGGTCAGTTCTTCTGTGTTTCTCGTGTTTTCGAGTCTTTCTTCAGCTCTCTCGTGTTCTGACAGCCGTCCGGTGATCTGGAGACCCTGGGACCTTCCTCCCGCGGAGACGAGACTCAAAGTAACTGCTTTTAATGACTTTAGTGTCTCGGAGTCGGAGAGAGCAGAAATCACAGCCGGGTTCTTGTGTTCTTCAGGTGCTTTCAGGAGCTTCGAGGCGGGTTCAGAAGTCTGAAGATGTTTTCCATCATCCTGTGAGGTCTGCTGCTCTTCATTCAGATGTTTTTAAAGACCTAGTGAACGAAAATGTGTTTGTGTTTCCTGCATGAGATGTCAAAATGAGTATTGAAGCCAGTTTATTGTTAAATCTGCATTTAACCTCAGAATGATCTCAAAGTGAAAAGAGCCTTTTTTGTGGTGGCTGTGCTTTAAATTAAATTATTATAATCCTAAACCAACTCATGAAAGATTCAGAGAGTCTTAACAGTAATCAGTGTTCTACTGTAATGTTTTAATACATTCAGTGACATTAAAATAAATGACAACAGCAGCCTGTTATATTTCCAATGTAACTTTCCCAGCGCCGCCATTTTGCAAACAACGTTGTGAAAGCCTTTAATGAAATGCTCCTTGAACGATGTGCTGATGTTTTCTGGGAAGGGTTCTGCTCATAACTTTATCCAGAGCTGTGTTCAGGTGTGTGTTTCTGACGGACGCTTCTTCTCCGCAGGCTGTTTCTGCCCAGATCCAGGATGCTGGAGTATCTGTCTCATCTGGGCCGGACGGTTCTGGACAGTTTCCCCGTCCAGGCCACGCTGCACTTCTACAACGATGAAGACTCCAGCTCTGAGGAGGAGGATGAAGCTCGGTAACCTCTTCAGACTATAACATGAACTGAGAGCCACGCGCCGCCGCCAGGACACGTGTTTGAGGAAGCTCTGAGACGGGTCACGACATCAAACACACCTTTGATCTGAGGATGACCTTTCACCTGGGAGCGGCCTTAAAGAGACAGTTCCTCAACGGTTTCTTCTGTGCAAGATAATCTGAAGACTGTAACCCAACAGGTGACGGTACCCATTCACTTCCTTTACATTTAGTCCTTTAGCGGGTGTTTTTATCTAAAGCAACACAACTGAGCAAAATAGAAGTGAAGTACAGGCCTGGTTTCACAGACAAGGCTTAGACTAAGCCAGGATTAGGCCACAGATGAATAAAAACATTTAAATAATTTTTCGAGAGCACTGACATTTTTTAAGATCAATCAGTGCAAGTTTATTTCACTTGAAACAGCTCAGACTTACCTTTTAGTCGAGAACTAAAACGAGCCTCGTCTGTAAAATCAGGGGATAGTGTGTGTTTTTAATTATATAATAAGTAAAATAATAAAATTGTGTTAAATGCCTTTTTTTGTTTTTTGTTAATAAAGAGAAAACAGGTTGAATGTGAAGCTAGTGTTTGTTTTTAAACAAGCACTTATAAAACAGAGTGCAAGCCTAAGTGTTTTTTTTATTTTTATTTTGTTAACTTCCATATTATTTTAATGGGGAGTAATCGCTGTTCGGTCATCAGTTTTTATCAACATTTCTTTCTGTACGAGCAAGAAACCCACGCAAGTCAAGATCAGCTTGAGCGAGAATGATTGATGATTTTTATTTTTGAGTGAACCGTTCCTTCAAGTGTTTCAGTTGAACGTATGATGTACAAATAAAAACAATATTGCTCAAAATGCATTTGCATCCTCTATTTATTAATAACTATAACGGCATACCAACTCTAAAACAGGCTGAATGATAGAGATATCAGAACAGAGTTTGTGTAAACCAATAATAAACTATACAGAAGTCAGCGGTGGCATTACTTTACTGTCATTACTCCTTCATATTATTGTTTCTGCAGTATAATAAAAGCCATTGTATTCTAATACACTGAACAAACATGAGAAAAGTGTCTTTCTGTGTCACGGGGTCGTGGGGTCACGGGGTCACAGGTCACCCGACACCCGTCTGTTTGCTCACGAGGGTCAGCGTCTGCAGGAACACAAACCCAGCGCAGATGAAGCAGATAGTGAGTGAGCTGACCGTTTCACTTCAGCCTGAGGTCACAGGGGTCACGGTCTGACCCCCGCAGGGTTTCACCGGGTCTACGGCAGGTCACGGGTCACCTGACGGATCTCAGCAAGCGCCAGGCTCCAGGTAAAAGAGGCGGCTTATCTGGCTGACGGGAACGTCTCGGAGTCTGGGAACGGCTCCGTCCTGATCCTCCTCCGCTCGCTGACTCCTGGCGTAGTGATCTAGAACACAAACAACCAGAAATCACTCGATTAAACAACGCTAGATGTTTAAAGTCCCTTGAAATATTAGCGCAAACACAAGTGCGGTCTTCACCGGTGATGTTGTGGACGGACTCGAGCGGAGCCGTGTTCATCAGGTTCACCCCGAACAGCAGCACTAGACAGGTGCTTAAAGTGACCAGCAGGTAGATGGGTGCCGCCAGAGCCCAGTACCTGAAACACACACACACACACACACACACACACGAGTGTGTGACGCCAGCCTCGCCTCATCAACACATCAACACACACCGTTTATCAGATGCACTCACTTCTGAGGCCAGTAAGTCAGTCCGGCCGAGTGAAGCCAAGCGTCAGGAACAAAAGCCCAGACCACATACACAACTGAAGAGAACACACACACACACACACACACACACACAAACTTATCAATGTGTATTTTTTCAAACGTACCAACATACAGATTTTAACTGATTTCTATCCCAAATACATTTAACCTCAGAATGATCTCTAAGTTGAGGTTCTAGAGTCTGTGTGCTGTGAAGCTACATGATTATAATCTTAACTCTTCTGGAAGTCTTGCCGTGATCAGTTCTGAGTTAAACCTGTCTGCTTTACATGTTTGAAAATTAATAACAGTTTGGTCAGTAATCAAACATGTAAACTTCAAAAGTAACATTAAATTCAAACGCTACATTAAATCAGTTACTCTGAAATAGTTACACTTCTTGTTATATTTTAAACAGGGTAACCTTCCCTGCAGTTAAACAGTAACGTCAGGGTTATATAGATGTTAGTTTCTCAGCAGATGATGAGAGACGTACAGAAGCCGAACTGCGAGCCCAGAAACAGCACGAAGCCGTAGATCGCTCTCTCTGGAAGAGGAGAAGGAGAGTTCTCCACCATCATCAGCCTCAGCTCGATCAATATATCAATATATCGCTATATCAGATCAGAAAGAACCGGGAGATATCCCTCCTCTCCTCCTATCGCCGCTTCCTTTATCTCTTGCGCATGCGCGCTGCGTCACGAGGACTGCTGCCCCCGCGCGCTCCGGAGACGCGCTTCTTCTTCTTCTTCTTCTTCTTCTTCTTCTTCTTCTTCTTCTTCTTCTTCTTCTGTTTCATGGAGGGTGGCACCAACCTTAAGGTGCATTATCGTCATCTACTGTGTTGGAGTTTAGACCAAAGTTTATCCATCAAAAATAAATAAAATAACACCAGTTAATTCTAGGTTCTCTTGAGATAAAGAAATAAACTCTTTAATCCACACAAATATAGCTTTCATGCATCTATTCCCACCTTTCGAAGTTTATTCTTCTGGAAGCGCACACACACACACACACACACACTCTGTTTTTCCTTCTCTTCTTTCTGGACTATGTGCTTCAGGTATCGCTGGTCAGTGACTGACATCATATCAGAACATCATACCTGGCCGCGTGTCACATCCTTTCCTTCTTTTCCTATTAGATAGATTCTTTAGGATAGATAAGAACAGATCTCGCACCGTCACTATTTGTTCGTGGTGTACCCCAAAGCTCTGTACTTGGTCCACTTTTATTTCTCATTCACGTGCTGCCACTGGATCAGATCATAGCTATGCTGATGATGTTCAAATCTATTTTACACTTCAACCAAGCTCAGTTTGCTCACACCTTTCTATTGTTTCCTGTCTTCAACAACTTAAAACCTGGATATGAAACTAGCCAGAGGACGCCTCCAGTCTTGTCTATCCTACGGTGCTACAGCATCTTTTTGGCAAATATCCCACAGTCATGTATTTGTTGTATTTGATTCAGGTGCCTCAGTCAGCTTGCAGAGTTTGATTTAGACGTCAAATATAAGCCGGGACGTAACGATAGCAATGCAGATGCGTCATGTAGACAAATCCACTGCGGTTGTGCCCAGACACATACGGCAGGCGTTACTGATCAGGGTCAGGTCTCTAGGGTGAATACTATGCTGGGACCAACATCACAAGAGAGGTCTTGGAGTTAGTTCCTCAGTGGGAGACGTTTGAGAAGGTAGATGGTGTTTTACCGATTATTTTGGCCACGAGGGTCATAAAGAAATCTGATAGATTGTGTTCCCATCTGCCTTTAGAGAGGAAGTGCCTTCATGAGGATCACGGTCAGCAGGGCATGGAGCGAGCGGCAAGACTAGTAAGGGCACGTTGTTGTTGACTAGGAATGTATAGATATGTTGAGGACGGGTGCAGGAAACCACTTCTGTGTGTTTGACACGCCACCATTTTCTTCATATAATTGTTCCTCATATGATTGGATCGTTGTTCTTGTTTGTCTGAATGTCTGGTGTTCTTTAAAAGACACTATAAAAATAAAACATATTTTGTTGTCGTTATTAGTACTATCAACATCTCAAATATGATCATTTAGACCTACACCAAAACTACCAGTCATAACAACCTAACTTCTATAAGAATAGTAAAACATGTTTGAAAAAAAACTGTCATAACTAGAATGTTAGAAGAAAGTTTATCTCATTCTTCATCTTTATCAACATTAGGAATAATATAAAATATTGACTGAAGCCACGAGCTGGGAAAAATACTTCATATCTGTATGTTTTGAGAAAGTTCCTGATTAGACCTTGGGTTTGAACAACTCAGCCTTGAAGGTGTGTGTGTGTGTGTGTGTGTGTGTGTGTGTGTGTGTGTGTGTGTGTGTGTGTGTGTGTGTGTGTGTGTGTGTGTGTGTGTGTGTGTGTGTGTGTGTGTGTGTGTGTGTGTGTGTGTGTGTGTGTGTGTGTGTGTGTGTGTGTGTGTGTGTGTGTCTGTGTGTGTGTGTGTGTGTGTGTGTGTGTGTGTGTGTGTGTGTGTGTGTGTGTGTGTGTGTGTGTGTGTGTGTGTGTGTGTGTGTGTCTGTGTGTGTGTGTGTGTGTGTGTGTGTGTGTGTGTGTGTGTGTGCATGTGTGTGGACCAGACTTCATCTCACTGTGAGTGTGTTGCAGGACCAGACTTCATCTCACTGGAGAAACACGAGCAGCGCTACGAGTTTGATTTCCATCCTAGAAGGGACACTTCTCATGCAAACACACCATCATTTAAATAAATATTAAAGGTATGCCTTTGAACTTTACATACATGGAAGCAGACAGTATTCTTTGAACATGAAGTAAGAATGTGACCTCTGTTAGAGAATCATTCCTCAGGAAGTTTTTCTTCATTTAATTGACTCCTTGTTTTTCATTTTAAAAATTAAAAATTAAATAAAATAAATAAAATAAAATCGTATATATATATATATATATATATATATATATATATATATATATATATATATATATATATATATATATATATATATATATATATATATATAATGAAATAAATTAATAAAGATAATAAAATAGAGGTGTATACTCGGCGGGAACACCAGAGGGCGGGAACGTTCCCGCCTGATCGCTCTCGAGCTGAAGAGAAACTAACGCGTCACTCCAGGAAACAATCAAACAGTGCTTTCCCCCGAAAACAGGTAATAAACAAAGTTAACGCGTTCACAGCAGCCCGGGATGTCTCTCGATAAGAACCGAGCTCCGGTGTTTGCGGGACAGCAACAAACACAGTACGTTTGAGGAGAACATCTGTTAATTATCTGAGGGAAACATCTGTCGCGCTCCGTCGTGTTTACCTTCCCGAGGAACCTCATCTGATCGACCATTAAACGTGATAGTTCTCTTACGGGTAACTAATAGGTGTCGTGATTTATTAAAGTAAAAGCGAGGCCCGAGTGTTTTCACGACAAACAGTGAAATCAAACGAGTGTCAGAACAGCTTCAGATTCAGAAGCGTTCCTTTGAGACCCTGGACAACAAAACCAGGTTTTAACTGAGATCTCATCTGAAAGCTGAATAAATACGCTTTCTGTCGATGTCTGGTTGAGACGAGACAACATTTGGCTGAATATTTAAAGGTTTGATCATCTGAGGGAGCGCCTGAACCTAAATACTGAGGAAAACCTGTGAAGTTCTTAGCATTATTACTAATCAAACATGAAGTTGATATATTTATGGCAAGACGTCACAAGATATCTTCAAAGAACATGATTTTTACTTAAAGGCGTAGTTCACCTAAAAAATGTAATTCTTCATTTACTCACCTGAGTATTTCCAAACCTGTATGAGTTTCTTCGTTCTGCTAAAACTCTAAAGAAGATATCTGGAAGTTGGTAGCAGGCTGTTTTGGGTCACTATTGTCTTCTGTAGTGTTTTTTTCTTCCTCTTATGGAAGTCAATAGTGACCCTTTTTCAAAATATCTTGAACAAAGATGTTCATGCAGGTTTGGAAATCCTTGAGAGCGAGTAATGACGACACAATTTTCATTTTTGGGTTAACTTCCTATTTAATGTCCTAATGGTTTTCTGGCATTAAAAAGAGAATGTCTAACTTTGTTGAAAGAGTGTGTTAGGTGGGGCTCGGGCTCGGTGCTTTGTGGGAAACGTAACTGAAGACGGTGATCCCGTTCAAAGGGAGCTTTCACGCTGTGTTTTTTGTGTTTTATAAGGATGTCAGACTCCGAAGACTCAGATCTGGAGGAAGGAGCAGACGTGGTGCGACACCGAACCAAGATCGTGAGTAGAGTTGAGACGAAGGCGTCCGTCTGTGCTGAACACTCCCATGATTCCCTGTTTCTCAATCAGGTCTGTCAGCGCCGGTTCAAATACGTTCACTTGGATCCTCCAGGTGAGTGACCACATGAGTCTCCTCATCGTTACGGCCAGCGCCGCAGGGCTTTCAGTGTCTCTGTGCTTTACAGACGTCATATATGAGCGCTGGACCAAGATAAAGCCCGAGGTGAAGAAGCACGTGGGTCATCTGATGCGCGTGTCTGTGTTTTGGTGGCATATACTTCTGAGACAGCAGGAAAAACACCCCACCACCCTCTGGGCCGTGGAGATGGGCTTTCTGGACTCAAAGTGAGATTCACGTCACATAGGACTCTTTAGGACTGTCGGTGTACCAGCAGTAGTAGATGATTATCAGTAAGAGGAAGTAGAAGCATCATCAAATATTAGATGTTCAGTAGTAGATCTGCACACTTTCTGCTTTTCCATCGTTTTTGTAAACTTGCACTTGATGGACACGTCTTACGTCTCCCCTTCAAATAAATAAATCATGAGAGTAGATGTGTGATGGATCACAAAATGCAGGGTTCGGGTGATAGTTCAGGTTTTGAGTCATTGTTTTGGACGAGTCAGGGTCAGATTAACCCCTGAGAGCAGCGGCACCAGCTCCACCAACTTCTACTGAGGGTTTGGTAGCGCTGGGTGGTATTAAAAATAAAGACAGCATAATCAACATATAATAAATTAAAAAAATTATAATAAAAAAGTATATATAATATATTTTTTTGCATTAATAAGTGCAATACTAATAATATTACATATTATTATTGATGGTTAATTACAATCTGTTTTACCTCTAACAGCGAGTGAAAACATGAAAACATAAAAATTAGATGCATTTTGGTAGCCTGACTGTAAGACATGACATCCTCGAGAAGCTAGGCTAGCAATTTTGCACATCCTGTAACAATGCTCTAAAAATTAGGTGCTCAAATTAGGTTTGTGTCTCATAATCTAGTGTTTTTCCTGTGGCTGTACATCATGTGTTCAGACATTTTGTTTCTCTTAACTAACAGTATTATTGAAAAAGATTGTGGCAAAACATTACGTTTAAATGAATCGGTAACCTCTGAAAAATCGCCCTGTCCTAATAATTTATTTGTCTTCTCAGTGTGTCGAATGATTTGAGTCTGAAGAGGCTCGAGAAGATTGAGATTCTGGAAAGTATTCTGGACTCCATGGAGAGAGGCGTATGTATCTGTACTGATGAACGTTCACGAGCCTTCTCTGGTTCTTCAGCTCTGATCTAGTGTCTTGTTTCGTTCAGCTGTCTCACGGTGACGTGGAGAAGAAAGCCCGAGCCGTGGTGTCCCTAAGCATATTGCTTTATAGTGTATGTTGATGGCCGCTGTGGTAAGTGTGTTTTACCTGTGTGTGTGTGTGTGTGTGTGTTCTGACGCGGGTCTGTCTGCAGAACCAGGAATGTTTGCATGAAGCCATCGGTTGGCTGCGGGACTCCGGAGCTCCTGACGTGGGGAAGAAACTGATGGATCTCGGATCGGTGGAGACTCGCTACCGGACGCTCCGCTTCGTCTTCAACGAGTGTGAGTCTCATTTTCATCATGCAGTAAACGTGGAAAAAAAAATACAACGGATGTGTTCAGTCTAATCCAAAGTTTTGATGGGAGCTAATCTAGTATCTCAGCAGTGGATCGGTGCTGTTAGCGTCTGTGAGCTTCACGATGGATCCTGAATGCAGCGCTTGCTAACTAACGTCTGGCTCCACAGATTCACATTATCTTCAGGTGATCTCGTGCAGTAAAAAGAAAGCCATCGAGGAGCTGAAATCACAGACAGATTCTTGGACTTTACTGGTGAGTCAAATGACATATTTGTGATCGCTGCTGTAGTGGATATGGGACAGAAATAGGACACTTCTCTAACTCCTTTCTCACTCTAGAAAAGTGAAGAAATGAAAAACAAAGGAAATGAGCAGTTTCAGAAGAAGAAATATGACCTGGCGTTGAAGTGGTACACCAAAGCCATTAAATACCAGTAAGTGATGGAATCTCGCGTCTTTAATTCCCAATCCACGTCAGTTTCCCACGTTTTAATTGAACGTTCGCCTGTCTGTCCTGCTTTCAGCCCGAGCAACCACTTCCTGTACGGAAACAGAGCTCTCTGCTACATTCGCTCTGAGAAATATCTGTGAGTTTAGCGCACGCCATACACAGTAATCAAGAACCTGATTGATCGGCAATACTGATGATGGGAACTGTTTTCAGGAAAGCACTTGGGGACGGAAAGAGAGCCGTTATATTGCAGCCAGACTGGGCCAAGGTAAGTTCTGGCTCTCCAGAAACGAGAGGAGGAGCGTTTGAGACGTTTGAGGCACTCTATTAATCAGACTGGTTCAAAGCTGTGTCTCTGATCACGTGACCGATGAATCTTTGACACGGCTTCATTCATAAGGAGAAGTGAAATGCTGGGTTTTTCTGTCCCTGCCTTATAACATAGTGACACTTTCACGTGTGGACAATGATTCTCAGAATAAAGACTCAGTTTCTATTGCTGTGTATTGATTTTGTTGAAACTAGAATCATTTAAAAGAGGCTGCTTTAACTGACCGCTGGTAGGGTCTGTCTTTGAAGCTTTGAAGCTTTGAAGCTTTTTTTTTTTTTTTGGTAGAATCAGAAAATTTCTCAAAAGCTTGGCATGGCTTCCTCTTCCCATCTCCAGCGAAAACACCGGCGGCGTCGTCGTATGCTCACTGGGTTGAAAATATTTTAAACACCTTTCTTTTTGAAGAGCTGAAAAAATGCGGTATTTTCAGAACACAACTAAACGAAATGTAATCTTTGTGCATTGTTAGCTTTGATTTCAAACAAAGTCACAGCTTTCAAATGAAGTCGGTAGCATTTCGGTTCTCTTTCTCGTGGCGAATCGCCGGTCAAGTTTTCGTTTGAAGGTCACTGTGATATTGTACTGTACTCACTAAATTCTTCTGCTGGTGAGGAAGAGTTGCCCGATTATGATCCAGTGGTTTTTTTCAGGTGAAGCTGTGATAAAGCTCTGTCAGCATCACATCACATGTTCTCTCGGCTTTCAGGGTCACTACCGCTTCTGTGACGCTCTGTTCTATCTGGGGGAACATCAGAAAGCTCTAATGGCCAACCAGCTGGCTCAGGACGCCTGCGGCGCAGACCCGGAGGGACAGAGAGACCTGCTGCAGCAGTGTGAGCGATTCCAGATGGAGCTGCAGGAGAACAAAGGTAACGTCCTGTCCTTCAGCACGGCTTCAGCCACGAGCGACTGCAGCAGAGAGCTTCATTCATGTTGTGTTTCCAGCAGAGATGACGACCAGGAGAACCGAAACGAAGAAAACCTCTGCTAAAACCAGGTTTGTGTTTGTTAAAGCTCCGTTGCGGCTCTGGTTTTGCTTGGAGTGAACGATTAAGGTTTGTTTTGAAATGCAGATCACATGCGGCCAGCGATTCTTCAGGTCATCAGAAATCCAGTCATGAGTCTGAAGCGATGACTTCAGTCCAGAGGAGTTGGGTGAGATGAAGCGCTCGGCCTGGAGAAACACCTACAATATACTCAGGGTTCATGTAGAGTCTTATGTGCTCTTATAAAAATACAAGCCAATTGAAAATACTATACAAACATTATGTGATAATATATATTTTTTATCAATAGCTTTTATTTGAATGCTTAATTTTTTTTTGTTTAGTTTTTTATTTTGTTTGCATTTTAGCTTATTTGCATTAAATCAATTTATTTCTGTTAGTTATATATATATTTCAATTTTTAAACAATGTTTCAATAAAGTAAAATTTTTTTACCTTTATTTTTAAGTGAATGTGAAGTCTAATTGCTGTATTGTATTTCAAATAGCAGACACCTGAAAGCGAGAGGAACCAGGATGACGCTGCAGGTGAATATCAAAGCTCTTTGGGTTAGACACACACTGAGGAGCATTGAAGGATTCTTCAGAGAAACCTGTGGGCTTCAATCTGTTTGTTCTTCATTCAGTTGACATTTTTATACAATTTCATAAACAATTGTTGTGTAGAGGTTTCTTTTTTTTTGTTTGGTTGTTTTCTGTGCCTTTCATGAAGAGGATAAGAGAAGGTATTCTTTAAGGTCTTTATCTCCAGACGATGTGAGGCAGTCACTCTCTATTTTCTATTGCCATGACTCGTGGTATAACACTGATTATTAGATTTGAAAAAATTCAGAACTAAGATCATACAATAAAATACACTCCTATTTTTTTGTTTTATTCATCACTTTGTCTTGTTTCTGCTCTTCACTGGGTTTGCTTACTCAACTTCTCAGCTGATTGTTAAACGGTCTTAACAAGACTAAACAGATCTTAGTCTAGTTGACTGGATGTGGCCCTGTTGCATGTGATTGACGTGTTCTTGAGTTTCCTTCAAATGAAGTCAGAGTGTCTTGTAAGTGAAGAGTCTCTCTGATCACTCTTTAAACTCGAGTCGTCTGCTGTAACGTTGTTTTATTGTGAATTGGTTGAAGCAGGGTTGTAGCGTGTGCTCGTTCTCCTCGTGTGTATCCCCTTCAAGGCGCGGATGTGTCAGATCTGTTTGAGTTCAGCGTGAATATCACGGCACGTAGAGCTGGAAGGATATCAGACAGGAGGTTTATGTCGTGTGAGCGTGTTCTGGCAAATCAAACTTTCTCTCCGCAGGAAGTGAGCTTGTGTGAGCGTCAGGGTTGTTTCCTGAATCTCTCCTGTTTCGTGTGTGTGTGTGTGTGTGTGTGTGTGTGTGTGTGTGTGGGTGTGTGTTTACTCCTCCTCTGTGCTTCTGCACTCCTTTCTAGAAGCGACGGGTGGTTAGTCTGGTCCTGCCGGTTCTTGCTCGTCTTTACTTGGGAGATTCTTTTCTTATCATGCGACGCAATAATCCCTTAATTCACGTGTTTTCAGGGAATTCAGGAGCTCGAGTGTTTGCTGACGGAGGAGCTGACAGAGTCAGAGAAATAAAGAGGTAATTACCTGGCATACTATGAGAACGAAAGCGGAGGGAAAGCTATTTTTTCTTTTGTTTTATTTGATGTTAAATATCAAACTGATGATTTTTACGAAGATTGCTTTGTTTGTTACACAGATTAGTGAACCATTAACTTTTACTGAGAGTAAAATAAGAGTTAATGACTGTAAATGAGGTTAGATTCACTTTCGTTTCACATCGCATTGAAGCTTTCTTCACCATGTTTATGAAGCTGATCACCTCAAACCGAATTTATTGACATTTATAATAGAACTAGAAACATGTAACGTTAACACTTTTCATTATACTTTACACACACACACACATACATGTATATGTGTGTATATGTGTATATATATATATATATATATATATATATATATATATATATATATATATATATATATATATATATATATATATATGTATAGCAGCTCTTTGCTCACTGTTAATGTTAGTTAATGTATAATGTACTAACTGAAATAAAATATAAAACTTTGTTTGGTTTTTGAGGTGCGCTCATTTCTGTGATCTTGAGCGGACCGACTCTTTTAGTAAACATTGGACTGATTTCAGTGAGCTGCTTGTAATTTGTTTATTCCTGATGAATCTTTCCTAGTGAAATGAGTCCACGGAAGACTAAGAAAACCTCATCCGCTGTCCCAGAGAAGCCAGCCGTCCGAAGCAAACAGCTCCTTGTCCCGGATGAGCCGAGTCCTCCAGCGGTCCAGTGTGTGTGTGTGTGTGTGTGTGTGTGTGTGTGTGTGTGTGTGTGTGTGTGTGTGTGTGTGTGTGTGTGTGTGTGTGTGTGTGTGTGTCTGCGCGCTCTGATGCTGATGTGGTGTCCTCAGGAGGATGAGAGCAAGGCTGGGAGAAGGAAACGCTTCTGTGATGCTGTTCAGGAAGCTCATGTGGCTCTGAGTGACCAGCGCTGCAGGAACGCACAGCAGTCCTTCTCTGTGGCCCTCAGGATCCTGGAGACCAGCGGGACCTCGGTACTGTGTGTGTGTGTGTGTGCATGCTTATAAATAACGGGCTTATAAATCATTAAGAATGTTTTTTTTGATAAACTAAAAATGCCAGTAGTTTCCTGTGAGGGTTAGGTTTAGTTGAAGAGTAACTCAATTGAAAAACAATGGTTTCTGCAAAATAAAAACCATTATGCCTATGGAGTGTCCCCATAAACCCTAAAAACCAGCGTGTGTGTCTGCTTGTACAGGCCTATGTGTTGTTGCTAGAGGCTGGGATAAAGTATACAGTAGTGGCTGACCAACATGTCCAGTGTTTTGTCTCTGAGGTTGAGTCAGTCACGTTTCAGGTCTTTGTTCTATGTTTGGCAATAGTTCATTAAGCTAAATCAATTGAGGCTAAATCAGTGAAATATTGGTTTCATTATATGATTCTCAGGATTTTTGATTTGATAATGTTTCTGTGTGTTAGAGATTTTGAACCAGTGTCATCAGTGTATAAGAAATGTGGTGTATGATGCTTTCTATGAGTCTGGAGTCCAGTCACACTGTTGAGACTATTTCACTCAAACGGCTCTTTACCAGGAAGGATCAACTCAAGCGTACTTTTGCTTGTAAGGACTGCGCTGTCGGTTGCTGCTTCTCTCTTTTTGTCTCGAAGCTCAGATCACAAGTTGCTTTATTTATAGAGGACAGGACATGATAAGTAAAAGCAAATGGCAAACAAGGGTTTCAAACACGTTCGTTGTGTAAGTTATCACTAGCTACATATCTTTTTGTGCGTCAGAATCTTCATTCCTTCAGCTTCTCTGGCTCCTACACCAGTCCAAGGTATTATATGGAGGTCATGTCATGACCTAGAACAAGAAGTGCTATAACTGATGGAAGCTGAAACTGAAGGGTCAAAGGTGCTTAATGTCAAGACACAACTCCAACACACAAGACTTTATTTACGCGCTTTAAGTTATTGTGTGAGAGTTTTAGATATTTGACTGTAATATAAATGGTGCGGACCCTCGTTCATTACTGTCCTGTGTCTGACAGGAGCTGGGTTTGACAGAGCTGGATAAATCTGTGCTGATGTATGGCTATGCGGTGGCCCTGCTGGAGGTCGGCCAGCCTGAGGTACTGCTCCACACATCTTATCTCATTCACAGGTGTTTGTTTTCTTCCTCTTCCAGGAAACTCCCCGATACTCCCTGATTCTTCTGCCGCAGTCAGCTCATTAAATTGATCTATTTCTCTTTTTAATGGAGGCAGACTGCCAGCTAGACTATGCAGAAATAGATAAAAGTATTTATTCTGTGTTTCTGCCTCAGTTTTGATCTAAAGAATGTGTTTGAAGGGCATGAGGCCCTAAAAAAGCTCAGTGAAATCACTGCAGGCTGTTCCACAAACACAAATATACTGTAGTTTCAGTTCATCTGTGTTGTTTCTTATATTTAAAGGAACTGGCTGAGGCTCAGCAGTTGTTCACCAAATTAGAGTCATCAGAGAGAAAGTTTCAGTCTCTGGTGCATTATGGGTTGGGAAGACTATACCTGAAGGAGAACAGGTGAGTGTGGTGTTTTTGAACGCTGCTGCGCTGCCTGCTGAATGTCATCATTTCCTGTCTGCGTTTGATCCGTTTGTAGATTTATTAAAGCTCTGGAGTGCTTCACTAACGCTCAGCTGATGATCCAGAGACACGTCACACCTGGGAAGCTCACCTGGCCGACCACTCAAACTACAGTAGAGGAGACACAGCCCGACTCTTTAAAAGGTGTGTGTGTGTGTGTGTGTGTGTGTGTAACACAGTTCTTTAGACAGTTTGACCCTGCTTGACATAAGGGCCTTTCGAACCACTGGAGATCCAGACCTTAAAGTACTG